>NW_024061009.1:107438-157438 GCF_016432855.1 Salvelinus namaycush
AAAGCCCACTCCTCTTCAATGTGTTCTCCATACATCCCCTCACATAGCAGTGATGGCTGCCAGGCTGGGAACAGCCACCACTCTGAACTACTACCAGGAACCATGCAGCAGCAGTGTGTGTGTCGCTGCAGCAAGAGCTCTGGAATGTGTTAATTGCTGCTGTGTAGAGTAGAGAGGATGGCTGCACAGGTCTCTCAGTATAGGGACAATAAAGGTTAGTTATGGCTGTTGGGGAAAGAGAAGACAATTAGTCTGGAAGGTTCAGTTGGCGGGGGGGAGGGGTTGGTATGGCATCCATGGTTACCTTTTACTATGGAGGAGCTGAACGGAGCGGTCTGTTGCCGTGGCGGAGCTGAACGGAGCGGTCTGTTACCGTGGCGGAGCTGAACGGAGCGGTGGTTACGTGGCGGAGCTGAACGGCGGTTCGTTACCGTGGCGGAGCTGAACGGAGCGGTCTGTTACCGTGGCGGAGCTGAACGGAGCGGGCTGTTACCGTGGCGGAGCTGAACGGAGCGGTCTGTTGCCGTGGCGGAGCTGAACGGAGCGGTCTGTTACCGTGGCGGAGCTGAACGGAGCGGTCTGTTGCCGTGGCGGAGCTGAACGGAGCGGTCTGTTGCCGTGGCGGAGCTGAACGGACGGTGTGTTGCCGTGGCGGAGCTGAACGGAGCGGTGTGTTGCCGTGGCGGAGCTGAACGGAGCGGTCTGTTTGCCGTGGCGGAGCTGAACGGAGCGGTCTGTTGCCGTGGCGGAGCTGAACGGAGCGGCTAACGGAGCGGTCTGTTGCCGTGGCGGAGCTGAACGGAGCGGTCTGTTGCCGTGGTGGAGCTGAACGGAGCGGCTGAACGGAGCGGTCTGTTGCCGTGGTGGAGCTGAACGGAGCGGCTGAACGGAGCGGCTGAACGGAGCGGTCTGTTGCCGTGGCGGAGCTGAACGGAGCGGTCTGTTGCCGTGGCGGACTGAACGGAGCGGTCTGTTGCCGTGGCGGAGCTGAACGGAGCGGTCTGTTGCCGTGGCGGAGCTGAACGGAGCGGTCTGTTGGTGGCGGAGCTGAACGGAGCGGTCTGTTGCGTGGCGGAGCTGAACGGAGCGGCGTGTTCGTGGGTGACAGTGAGAGGAGCTAAACCGTTTTGGCTCCTTTCTGGGAGTGAATAGTACCAGATCTCAGGTGTGTGTGTGTGGGTATTGTAATGTATAAAACAATGGGAGGATGCCACTGACTAGCTAATAGACTCCAGCTGGTCTTTGCTCCACTGAAGAACTAGAGCGGCTCACATTCTCCTAACTTATACTGACTCCAGAACGATTCCCTTTATACTGACTCCAGAACACATTCTCCCTAGCTTATACTGACTCCAGAACACATTCTCCCTAACTTATACTGACTCCAGAACAGATTCTCCCTATCTTATACTGACTCAGAACACTTCTCCCTAGTTTATACTGACTCCAGAAACGATTCTCCCTAGCTTATACTGACTCCAGAACACATTCTCCCTAGTTATACTGACTCCAGAAAACATTCTCCCTACCTTATACTGATCTCAGAACAGATTCTCCCTAGCTTATAGTTCCCTCTTCTCCTCTCTTAGCCAGTACTGACTCCAGAACAGATTCTCCCTAGCTTATAGTTCCCTCTCTTCTCTCCTTTAGCCAGAACTGACTCCAGAACAGATTCTCCCCAGAAAGAAAAGGTACAAACGTGAGCTCACACTACTTTTACCATAAGAGCTGATCTAGGAACAGTGTTTGCCGTGCTTTGCTGTCAGAAGCAGCCATCCAGTAAAGATCTGATAGATGGAGGGGTGTGTGTGTGTGTGTGTGTGTGTGTGTTAACCCTTTGCTTTCCACCAGTAACGTAGAAACACACCCTCACAGATCCCTCCACTCTGCAGCCAATGGCTGGAACAAATCAGATGCTGAAGATTGAGCGGGAGAGAGTGTTGGGGGGGGGTGTGAGGGAAAGAGCGAGAGGGAAGAGAGAAATAACAGTCTATTATAGCCTTGGCGCCCGGGAGGAAGAAGACCGTTGTTAGGAACCAACTGATGCACTCGAGGATCACATAGATGTTTGTATTCTTTCTACCATCTAGTATGTAGCAGACTGGGGCTGTGGTAAATCCACCTCACACCCCTTCTCATCTCTAATGGCACCCCAGGTGGTGGAGACAACCACAGACCCATTTTGACAGACAGACAGGCGGTGGAAAACAGATTGTTCTCTGTTAATGCAGATGAGTTGGAAACCTGGTGGTTGGGCCTTGGAATCGTCTGGTGGGGGGGTTATTCTTGGTTGGTCCCTCTCCCCTCCCCTCCCCCATCATCCTAAACGGAAAGTAATTACCGCCGTCAAGAGACACCCCTCATATTACTCTGTGATCATTACCTCGTGTGTGTGTGGGTGGAATCAAAAGGAAGCCAATTAAGCTGTTTCAGTATAGTTGCAGCCTGATGCCTTTCAGTGTGATTGGCGCTGAATGATCTGCTTTACCCTGTCCAGTCCATCAGGTAACTACACTGAACAAAAATATGAATGTGTTGGCCCATGTTTCATGAGCTGAAATAAAAGATCCCAGAAATGTTCCATATGCTCAAAAAGCTTATTTCTGTAAGATGTTGTGCACAGATTTGTTTACATCCCTGTTAGTGAGCATTTCAAGATAATCATCCATCTGACAGGTGTGGCATATCAAGAAACTGATTAAACAGCATGATCATACACAGGTGCACCTTGTGCTGGGGACAAAAGACCACTCTAAAATGTGCAGTGTCACAATGCCACAGATGTTCATGTTTTGAGGAGCGTGTATTTGGCATGCTGACTGCAGGAATGTTCCCCAGAGCTGTTGCCAGACAATTGAATGTTAATTTCTCTAATATAACACCTCCAACTTCTTTTTTAGAGAATTTGACAGTACGTCAGAACCGCAGACCCACGTGTATGGCGTCTGGGGGTGAGCAGTTTTTGATGTCAACCTTGTGAACAGAGTGGTGGGGTTATGGTATGGGGCAGGATGAGCTACGGACAACGAACACAATTGCATTTGATCAATAGCCGTTTTAATGCACAGAGATGAGCGAGACGAGAACCTGAGGCCCGTTGTCGTGCCGTTCATTCGCCTCCATCACCTCACGTTTCAGCATGATAATGCACAGCCCCATGTCACAAGGATCTGTACACAATTCCTGGAAGCTGAAAATGTCCCAGTTCTTCCATGGCCTGCATACTCACCAGACATGTCACCCATTGAGCATGTTTGGGATGCTCTGGATCAACGTGTATGACAGCGTGTACAATATCCAGCTACTTCGCATAGCCATTGAAGAGGAGTGGGCAAACATGCCACAGGCCACAATCAACAGCCTGATCAACTGCGAAGGAGATGTCAGATGCATGAGACAAATGGTGGTCACACCAGATATGACTGGTTCTGATCCACGCAACTACTTAAATATATATGTATTTTAAAGGTGTCTGTGACCAAGAGATGCATATCTGTGTTCCCAGTCATGTCAAATCCATGGATTATAGCCTGAATGAATGTATTTCTTTATATGAGGTGTATTCAGTAAGGTGCTGTTGTTCCTTTTGGTCCAGTCAGTCAGGTAACTCTCTGTGTACACGTTCTATCACACTGGAAGTCATCAGGGGACGTTGATGACAGGTAGCCTCCCTTTGACAGTAAATCCATTTCAACCTCCTTCAACATAAAACGTCTATCCTCAGGTGAATGCGGCTCCCACCTGGCATCAACCACCTGTTTATGATTTGGATGAGCAGCTTTCAACTGCTGTGATGCAAGGAGATGCTGCAGCCTGGCTCTCTGGCCAAGACGTTCTGTTGGTACATCCTGCAAGGAGATGCTGCAGCCTGGCTCTCTGGCCAAGACGTCTGTTGGTACGTCCTGCAAAGGAGATGCTGCAGCCTGGCTCTCTGGCCAAGATGTTCTGTTGGTAATCCTGCCAGGAGATGCTGCAGCCTGGCTCTCTGGCCAAGACGTTCTGTTGGTAGTCCTGCAAGGAGATGCTGCAGCCCTGGCTCTCTGGCCAAGACGTTCTGTTGGTACATCCTGCAAGGAGATGCTGCAGCCTGGCTCTTTGGCCAAGTGTTCTGTTGGTACATCCTGCCAGGAGATGTGCAGCCTGGCTCTTGGCCAAGATGTTCTGTTGGTACATCCTGCAGGAGATGCTGCAGCCTGGCTCTCTGGCCAAGACGTTCTGTGGTACATCCTGCCAGGAGATGCTGCAGCCTGGCTCTTGGCCAAGACGTTCTGTTGGTACATCCTGCCAGGAGGTGCTGCAGCCTGGCTCTCTGGCCAAGACGTTCTGTTGGTACATCCTGCCAGATGCTGCAGCCTGGCTCTCTGGCCAAGATGTTCTGTTGGTACATCTGCCAGGAGATGCTGCAGCCTGGCTCTCTGGCCAAGACGTTCTGTTGGTACATCCTGCCAGGAGATGGCAGCCTGGCTCTCTGGCCAAGATGTTCTGTTGGTACATCCTGCCAGGAGATGCTGCAGCCTGGCTCTCTGGCCAAGACGTTCTGTTGGTACATCCTGCCAGGAGATGCTGCAGCCTGGCTCTCTGGCCAAGACGTTTTGTTGGTACATCCTGCAAGGAGGAGATCCCATCGTTAGGAGGGCGAACTGAACACACACTCACCAGACACACACACACACACATTCACCAGTCACACACACTCACCAGTCTCTCACACACACTCACCAGACACACACCAGTTACTGTCATATGCAAACCCTACTTCTGCGCACACACACACACACACGAACAGTCTTTGTGCGGTCATTACAGTGACATATCGGTCTCACAACTCTGTCCCTCAGCACAAAGACCCTGCTGGACGGCTTACAGCTGAACTACAGCCTGGGACCGTACTAACCCCACAGTCTGTCTTCATACAGGGCTGTTTCTCCCAGTCCGTAACCCCCAGGCATATACAGGGCTGTTTCTCCCAGTCCGTAAGCTCCCCAGACATATACAGGGCTGTTTCTCCCACTCCGTAAGCCCTCCAGGCATATACAGGCTGTTTCTCCCAGTCCGTAAGCCCCAGGTATATACAGGCGTTTCTCCCAGTCCGTAAGCCCCCAGGCATATACAGGGTGTTTCTCCCAGTCCGTAAGCCCCCCAGGCATATACAGGGCTGTTTCTCCAGTCCGTAAGCCCCCAGACATATACAGGGCTGTTTCTCCCCGTCGTAAGCTCAGGCATATACAGGCTGTTTCTCCCAGTCCGTAAGCTCCCCAGGCATATACAGGGCTGTTTCTCCCAGTCCGTAAGCCCCCCAGGCATATACAGGGCTGTTTCTCCAGTCCGTAAGCCCCAGGCATATACAGGGCTGTTTCTCCAGTCCGTAAGCCCCCAGGCATATACAGGGCTGTTTCTCCCAGTCCGTAAGCCCCCAGGCATATACAGGGCTGTTCTCCCAGTCGTAAGCCCCCCAGGCATATACAGGGCTGTTTCTCCCAGTCCGTAAGCCCCCCAGGCATATACAGGGCTGTTTCTCCAGTCCGTAAGCCCCCCAGGCATATACAGGCTGTTTCTCCCAGTCCGTAAGCCCCCAGGCATATACAGGCTGTTTCTCCCAGCGTAAGCCCCCAGGCATATACAGGCTGTTTCTCCCAGTCCGTAAGCTCCCCAGACATATACAGGGCTGTTTCTCCCAGTCCGTAAGCTCCCCAGACATACAGGGCTGTTTCTCCCAGTCCGTAAGCCCTCCAGACATATACAGGGCTGTTTCTCCCAGTCCGTAAGCCCCCCAGCATATACAGGCTGTTTCTCCCAGTCCGTAAGCCCCCCAGGCATATACAGGGCTGTTTCTCAGTCCGTAAGCCCCCCAGGTATATACAGGGCTGTTTCTCCCAGTCCGTAAGCCCCCCAGGCATATACAGGGCTGTTCCTCCCAGTCCGTAAGCCCCCCAGACATATACAGGGCTGTTTCTCCCAGTCCGTAAATATACAGGGCTGTTTCTCCCAGTCCGTAAGCCCCCCAGGCATATACAGGGCTGTTTCTCCCAGTCCGTAAGCCCCCCAGGCAGCACTTCAGAGCCCCACTATTCCCCTACACTACTTCACCAAGCCCAAGGCTGTACCAGGACCCAGTTTGTTGAGGAGATGAATGGCGACAAGACAAAACAGTCTTTTGATCTGTGTTTTTCTTAGGATCTCTGCACGTACGAGGTTCAAACTGTACTGACCCTACCAATTGACTATATTACACGTTCCGTCTTGCTGAAGCCCCATTTCTACTGGCGTCGATGACAAGATAGCACACCCGTCCTTTTCTCAGAGCATTCCTGGGAGCCAGTTTTGTTATGAGAAGTCTGTCTGGAGGATAACTGGTGTGAAGAACAATCCTCCCTGCTGTTTTGTTGTGGGCAGATGATCCTGTATTGTGTTGTGGGAAGAGGACCCTGTATTGTGTTGTGGGTAGAGGACCCTGTATTGTGTTGTGGGTAGAGGACCCTGTATTGTGTTGTGGGTAGAGGACCCTGTATTGTGTTGTGGAAGAGGACCCTGTATTGTGTTGTGGGTAGAGGACCCTGTATTGTGTTGTGGGTAGAGGACCTGTATTGTGTTGTGGGTAGAGGACCCTGTATTGTGTGTGGGTAGAGGACCTGTATGTGTTGTGGGTAGAGGACCCTGTATTGTGTTGTGGGCAGATGATCCTGTATTGTGTTGTGGAAGAGGACCCTGTATTGTGTTGTGGGTAGAGGACCCTGTATGTGTTGGGGAAGAGACCCTGTATTGTGTTGTGGGTAGAGGACCCGTATTGTGTTGTGGGTAGAGGACCCTGTATTGTGTTGTGGGAAGAGGACCCTGTATTGTGGTGGGTAGAGGACCCTGTATTGGTGGGAAGAGACCTTATTGTGTTGTGGGTAGAGGACCGTATTGTGTTGTGGGTAGAGGACCCTGTATTGTGTGTGGGAAGAGGACCCTGTATGTTGTTGTGGGTAGAGGACCCTGTATTGTGTTGTGGTAGAGGACCTGTATTGTGTTGTGGGAAGAGGACCTGTATGTGTTTGTGGGTAGAGGACCCTGTATTGTGTTGTGGGTAGAGGACCTGTATTGTGTTGTGGGAAGAGACCCTGTATTGTGTTGTGGGTAGAGGACCTGTATTGTGTTGTGGTAGAGGACCTGTATTGTGTTGTGGGAAGAGGACCCTGTATTGTGTTGTGGGTAGAGGACCCTGTATGTGGTGTGTGTAGAGGACCCTGTATGTGTTGGGGTAGAGGACCCTGATTGTGTTGTGGGTAGAGGACCCTGTAGTGTGTTGGGTAGAGGACCCTGTATTGTGTTGTGGGTAGAGGACCCTGTTGTTGTGGGTAGAGGACCCTGTATTGTGTGTGGGTAGAGGAACTGTATTGTGTTGTGGGTAGAGGACCCTGTATTGTGTTGTGGAAGAGGACCCTGTATTGTGTTGTGGTAGAGGACCCTGTATTTTGTTGTGGGTAGAGGACCCTGTATTGTGTTGTGGGTAGAGGACCCTGTATTGTGTTGTGGGAAGAGGACCCTGTATTGTGTTGTGGGTAGAGGACCCTGTATTGTGTTGTGCGTAGAGGACCCTGTATTGTGTTGTGGAAGAGACCTGTATTGGGTTGTGGGTAGAGGACCCTGTATTGTGTTGTGGGTAGAGGACCCTGTATTGTGTTGTGGGTAGAGGACCCTGTGATTGTGTTGTGGGTAGAGGACCCTGTATTGTGTTGTGGGTAGAGGACCCTGTATTGTGTTGTGGGTAGAGGACCCTGATTGTGTTGGGGTAGAGGACCCTGTATTGTGTTGTGGGTAGAGGACCCTTTATTGTGTTGTGTGTAGAGGACCCTGTGTGTGGTGAGGACCCTGTGTTGTGGGTAGAGGACCCGTGTTGTGGGTAGAGGGCCCTGTATTGTGGGTAGAGGACCCTGTATTGTGTTGTGGGTAGAGGACCCTGTATTGTGTTGTGGGTAGAGGACCCTGGATTGTGTTGTGGGTAGAGGACCCTGGATTGTGTGATTGGTTGAGTGAACAGAGCTCTCACTGAAAAGGGACTGGGCCTCTGTTCAATCAATCAAATGTATTTAAAAAGCCTTTTTACACAGCAGTTGTCACAAAGTGCTTGTACAGAAACCCAGGCTAAAACCCCAAACAGCAAGCCATGCAGATGTAGAAGCACGGTGGCTAGGAAAAACTCCCTAGAAAGGCAGGAAAACTAGGAAGAAACCTAGAGAAGAACCAGGCTCTGAGGGGTGGCCAGTCCTCTTCTGGCTGTGCCGGGTGGAGGTTATAGAGTACATGGCCATAAAGGCCAGATTGTTTTTGATTGTTCACTGTCCTACAGTTCCTCACTTATCACTAACCAGTACCTCTCTCTCTGTCTCCGTCTCACTCTCGCTTTCTCTCGCTCTCTCTCTCGCTCTCTGTTTCCGTCTCACTCTCTCTTCTCGCTCTCTGTCTCGCTCTTTCTGCAGCATCGGACAACAGCCAGCGGTTTCAGGAAACGTGTTTTGCGTTCGCACTAACGCCGCAGCAAGTCCAACAGATTAGCAGCTCAATGTAAGAGACACTCAGACCCTCTACTCTACCATGTACCCTATACTACCCTCTATCCTACCATGTACCCTATACTACCCTTACTCTACCATGTACCCTACCACCGTACCCTGCCTACCCTCTATTCTACCATGTACCCTATTTACCATGTACCCTATACTACCCTCTACTCTACCATGTACCCTATACTACCCTCTACCCTACCATGTACCCTATACTACCATGTACCCTACCAACGTACCCTTCCTACACTCTATCCTACCATGTACCTATACTACCCTCTACTCTACCATGTACACTATTCTACCATGTACCCTGCCTAGCCTCTATCCTACCATGTACCTATTCTACCATGTACCCTATACTACCCTCTACTTACCATGTACCCTATTCTACCATGTACCCGCTCTATCCTACCATGTACCCTATCTACCATGTACCCTATACTACCTACTCTACCATGTACCCTATTCTACCAGTACCTGCCTAGCCTCTATCCTACCATTACCCTATACTACCCTCCACCCTACCATGTACCCTATTCTACCATGTATCCTACCAACGTACCCTTCCTACCCTCTACCCTACACCCTATAAACCATGTACCTACCAATGTACCATTCCTACCCTCTACCCTACCATGTACCCTTCTACCCTCTACCCTACCATGTACCCTATACTACCATGTACCCTACCAACGTACCCTGGCCTACCCTCTACCTACCATGTACCCTGTACTACAAGGTACCCTACCTACCCTCTACCCTACCAACGTACCCTATACTACCATGTACGCTACAACCTCTACAACCATGTACCCTACCAACGTACCCTCCCTACCCTCTACCTACCATGTACCCTGTACTACCATGTACGCTACCATCCTCAACCCTACCATGTACCTATTCTACCATGTACCCTGCCAACGTACCCTGCCTACCCTCTACTCTACCATGTACCCTGTACTACCACGTACCCTATACTACCAACGTACCTACCCACCCTCTGCTCAACCATATACACTTTACTACCATGTACCCTACCAACGTACCCTGCCTACCCTCTACCCTACCATGTACCCCTATACTACCCTCTACTACCAACGTCACCTGCCTACCCTACACCTACCATGTACCTATACTACCATGTACCCTACCAACGTACCTATACTACCCTTTACCCTACCAACGTACCCTGCCTACCCTCTACCTACCATGTAACCTGTACTACAAGATACCCTACCAACGTACATACCTACCTCTACCCTACCAACGTACCTATACTACCAATGTACCCTACCCACCCTTTAATGTCGTCTGTGTTTAGGGACATTCGGGACCAAATGTGACTTCACAGTACAAGTTCAGTTACGGTAAGTTGATAGAACTCATTGTTCTACTTCTAGTAGGTTTCTATCAGCCACTATGTAGGTCCTGATCCATATATATACCTGATCAATATATATCCTGATCAATATATATCCTGATCAATATATATCCTGATCAATATATCCTCCCACTATACTACAACCACTATGTAGGTCCTGATCAATATATATCCTGATCAATATATCCTCCCACTATACTACAACCACTATGTAGGTCCTGATCAATATATATCCTGATCAATATATATCCTGATCAATATATCCTCCCACTATACTACAACCACTATGTAGGTCCTGATCAATATATATCCTGATCAATATATCCTCCCACTATACTACAGCCACTATGTAGATGTTACCATGTCAAGCCAGCTAGATATTAAACGAGGAGGACTGTTACCATGCTTTATAACTAGACAGAGGAAATGGCTGTTACCATGCTTTATACTAGACAGAGGAAATGGGTTACCATGGCTATACTAGACAGAGGAAAGGCTGTACCAGCTTTATACTAGACAGAGGAAATGGCGTTACCATGCTTTATACTAGACAGAGGAAATGGCTGTTACATGCTTTATACTAGACAGAGGAAATGGCTGTTACGCTTTATACTAGACAGAGGAAATGGGTGTTACCATGCTTTACTAGAACAGAGAAATGGCTGTTACCATGCTTTATACTAGACAGAGGAAATGGCTTTTACATGCTTTATTACTGACAGGGGAAAGGCTGTTACCATGCTTTAACTGAGACAGAGAAAACGGCATTAGTAATAAAAATCGTTAACCTAGCGGCGGGGGGGGGGGGGGGGGGGGGGGGGGGGGGGGGGGGGGGGGTGGGGGGTCGGGTTGTGTGTAGTGAAGGGGGGTTTTGTGTAGTGAGGGGGTCAGGTTGTGTGTAGTGAAGGGGTCAGGTTGTGTGTAGTGAGGGGGTCAGGTTGTGTAGTGAGGGGTCAGGTTGTGTGTAGTGAGGGGGTCAGGTTGTGTGTAGTGAGGGTCAGGTTGTGTGTAGTGAGGGGGTCAGGTTGTTGTAGTGAGGGGTCAGGTTGTGTTAGTGAGGGGGTCAGTTGTGTGTAGTGAGGGGGTCAGATTGTGTGTAGTGAGGGGTCAGATTGTGTGTAGTGAGGGGGTCAGATTGTGTGTAGTGAGGGGTCAGGTTGTGTGTAGTGAGGGGGTCAGGTGTGTGTAGTGGAGGGGGTCAGGTTGTGTGTAGTGAGGGGGTCAGGTTGTGTGTAGTGAGGGGGTCAGGTTGTGTGTAGTGAGGGGGGGGTGTTGTTTTGTCTCCTGAGTGAAGAGTGGTTTGCGTTGAGGGATTGGGTGTGTATTGACTGGTCAGAAGATTGTGATGGGTCAATTTGTATATTTGTGTGTGTGTGTGTGTGTGTGTGTGTGTGTGTGTGTGTGTGTGTGTGTGTGTGTGTGGTCACAGCCTTCTGGGGTCTGCTTCTTGTTCTGTATGGTGTGTCATGAAAATATCCAGTTAATGAAAACAAAAACAGAAGTGTGTAACGCCAACATTGTGCATTCCAATATAAATTCCTCCTTGGCCCTTAAAGACCTGAGTTAAGGTGCTTCAGAAGCCTCTTAAACCTGTTCACACATCTGCCACATTCTCAGGGCTCTGTTGTTTGCAGATGTGGTGGGGGGCAGCCATCTTGTTGACCAGAGAGTTTAGAGACCTGCCATTTCAGGAATCGTACTCAATGTACTTTCACAATCCGCACTGAGGAAGGCAATATGGGTCTACAAGACCCCGAATCCACAAAAACAAAATGACACCTCCGTATTTTCAATCAAAAATATCTCCCCTCCCTCCCAACTCATGCTTTCAAAGAAACATTCAAAGGAGAAAGTCTCAGAAAGGAATCTTTACTATTTATGGGATGCCATCAAATTTGAAATAGTCCTACATTATTTCCAAGAATATGGTGATTAAAATCATGTATAATGTATGCGTGCCACATTGATATCCATAATGAACAGAGGCATGGCTCCCTGGCAGAGGATGATGGTGGTGGTGATGAAGAGTTTAGAGTTCGACAAACTGAATGTGGCCTAGTTAATGAGCAGAGCCGCTCGGGTCCTCAGTTGCTACATTAACCAGTCTTTACAGAGGGGAGCTGGAGTAACTGGAGGCCAACAACATGTACTGATAAGAGTTAGGACATTACAGGCTTCAACAGGAGAACAGGCTGCTGCACAGACTGGAGAGGGGAGGAGAGGAGCGAGAGGGGGAGGGAGAGGGGGAGGAAGGGAGGGCATGGGTAGAGTGAGGGAGAGGACAGAGG
Source organism: Salvelinus namaycush (assembly GCF_016432855.1). NCBI lineage: Eukaryota > Metazoa > Chordata > Actinopteri > Salmoniformes > Salmonidae > Salvelinus > Salvelinus namaycush. The sequence goes on from NW_024061009.1 coordinate 119,654, forward strand.
GAGAGAGGGAGGGAAGAAAGAGTGAATTGAATTGAGTGAGGGAGAGAGGGTGGGAGTGGGTAGAGTGAGGGAGGGAGGTAGTGGGTAGAGTGAGGGAGAGAAGATAGAGATTGAATTGAGTGAGAGAGAGGAGAGCAGGAGGGAGTGGGTAGAGTGAGGGAGAGAAGAGAGAGATTGAATTGAGTGAGGGAGGTGTGTGTAGAGTGAGGGAGAGAAGAGAGAAAGGGAGGGAGAGGGAGCTGGGATAGGGTAGAGAGAGGCAGGGCGAAGATAAAGAGTGGGGGATGGGAGAGAGAGAGGCACAGCCAGAGAGAGGGGAGGGAGAGAGAGAGAGGCATAGCCAGAGAGGGGGGAGGGGTGGGAGAGAGAGAGAGGCACAGCCAAGGCAGCTAGAGATAAACAGAGGGAGAGAGATGGAGGGAAACAGAGCCAGCGATAATCAGGGAATGCAAGAGTGAGACAGAGAGAGAGAGTGAGACAGAGACAGAGAGAGAGAGAACACTAATGAAAGAGGGAGAGAGAGAGAGCGAGAACACTAATGATAGAGGGAGAGAGAGAGAGAGCGAGAGAAAGAACACTAATGATAGAGGGAGAGAGAGAGAGAGAACACTAATGATAGAGGGAGAGAGAGAGCGAGAGAGAGCGAGAGAGTGGGGGAGGGGTGGGCAAGATAACTAGCAATAAACAGAGAGGGGTGGGGTTAAGGGAGGGGGGCAAGAGAGCTAATGATAGACAGAGAGAGGGGGAGGAGAGATGAATAGAACTATAGATGAACAGAGAGAGGCATAGATCTAGAGATGAACAGAGAGAGAGGGGGAAGAGAGAGGCATAGATCTAGAGATGAACAGAGAGAGAGGGGGAAGAGAGGCATAGAGCTAGAGATGAAAGGAGAGAGGGGGAAGAGAGGCAGAGCTAGAGATGAAGAGAGAGAGAGAGAAGAGAGAGGCATAGATCTAGAGATGAACAGAGAGAGGGGGAAGAGAGGCATAGAGATAGAGATTAACAGAGAGAGAGAAGAGAGAGAGGGGGAAGAGAGAGGAATAGAGCTATAGAATAAACAGAGAGTGGGGGAAGAGAGAGAGAGAAGAGAGAAGGGGGAAGAGATGAATATAACTATAGATGAACAGAGAGGGGGAAGAGAAATGAATATAACTATAGATGAACAGAGAGAGAGAGTAGATATGAATATAACTATAGATGAACAGAGAGGGGTAGAGAGGAATAGAGCTATAAATAAACAGAGAGAGGGGGAAGAGAGGGGGATGAGAGAGAGGGAAGAGAGGGGGAAGAGAGAGAGGAATAGAGCTATAGATAAACAGAGAGAGGGGGAACAGAGAGAGGGGGAAGAGAGAGAGGGTGAAGAGAGAGAGAGAGAGAGAGGCTCCCCTCGGTCCGTCTGGGAAGGCAAATGAATGAATCAAGCTGCTTCATTACTGTCCTGCCATTATTATTAGGATAAAGAGGGTCATCTCCTCAAAACTACGGCTGTGGATAATTCATTACCACACCGTGCAGGGGAAGGAATCAGGTCTTCAATGACTGAGAGGAGCTACATTCTCTACCTCAGGCTGTTCTCTCTGCCTGGGGGACATGTGTGATTGAAATGCATTATTTATTTGGATGGGTCACTGTTTTTTTATGAGGTTTGGTAAGAGTTTGTGTGGAGGGAGTGTGTGTGTGTGTGTGTGTGTGTGTGTGTGTGTGTGTGTGTGTGTGTGTGTGTGTGTGTGTGTGTGTGTGTGTGTGTGTGTGTGTGCCTAACAGTCACATGATGGGGGATGTGTTTTGCAGACACAGGTGTATGGCTGTAGGATTTCACAGCACGTCAATACGAGAGAGATGGAGAGAGGAGAGAAGAGCGAGATGGCGGGAGGACAGTGTTGTGGGCAGTGTGTTTGTACATGCAACCGGAGGCAAATTAATCACAATCCAGTATCCTACTCCATCAAAATGCTAATGTAGGAAAATGTAGACATTTCCATATATTTGCAGGGAAGTTGGTGCAGGTTGAAAGGGGAGGTGTTTTATCATACAAGGTGCAGTGGGGTGTGATGCATCATTTGCATATCTAATAGAACTGGACATCATATCAAAATTAAGAGCCGTGTTGAGATGCAACTGTACAAGTTGTGAATTATAAATAGGTTACTTAGAAAGACAGAGGATGTATAGCCTATTAGGCCTTAAAATATGTCTGTATGGTCCCGTATGGTCCCGTATGGCCCCGTATGGCCCCGTATGGTCTCGTATGGCCTCGTATGGCCCCGTATGGTCTCGTATGGCCCCGTATGGTCTCGTATGGCCCCGTATGGTCTCGTATGGCCCCGTATGGCCCCGTATGGTTTCGTATGGCCCCGTATGGTCTCGTATGGTCTCGTATGGCCCCGTATGGTCTCGTATGGTCTCGTATGGCCCCGTATGGTCTCGTATGGCTCCGTATGGTCCCGTATGGCCCCGTATGGTCCCGTATGGTCTCGTATGGTCTCGTATGGCCCCGTATGGCCACGTATGGTCTCGTATGGCCCCGTATGGCCTCGTATGGCCACGTATGGTCTCGTATGGCCCCGTATGGTCTCGTATGGTCTCGTATGGCCCCGTATGGCCCCGTATGGTCTCGTATGGTCTCGTATGGCCCCGTATGGCCTCGTATGGCCCCGTATGGCCCCGTATGGTCTCGTATGGCCCCGTATGGTCTCGTATGGCCCCGTATGGTCTCGTATGGTCTCGTATGGCCCCGTATGGTCTCGTATGGCCCCGTATGGTCTCGTATGGCCCCGTATGGCCTCGTATGGCCCCGTATGGCCTCGTATGGCCCCGTATGGCCCCGTATGGCCCCGTATGGTCTCGTATGGCCCCGTATGGTCTCGTATGGCCCCGTATGGTCTCGTATGGCCCCGTATGGTCTCGTATGGCCCCGTATGGTCTCGTATGGCCCTGTATGGTCTAAATTGACTGATAAACACATAGATATGATTACTTTCAGATGTTCCCACTTTATTACAATGTTTGGGAATGACGTAGAGGAAGGCATTTGTGAAAATTCTATAGAAATATATAGTTGGAAAGCAGCTGTGCATTTGAACAATTAATAGACACTGCAGAAAATAAAACCTTTTGTCTAGACTACACAGACCGGAGTGCCATAGCCAATCGGTGATACAGTAGGCCTATATGCAAATAAGCCATTTGCCACACAGGCCTGCTGCCATCATTCACTTTGAACTGGACTGTGTGTTTACAGGCAGTAGGACCTGCCATCATTCACTTTGAACTGGACTGTGTTTACAGGCAGTAGGACCTGCCATTATTCACTTTGACCTGGACTGTGTGTTTACAGGCAGTAGGACCTGCCATCATTCACTTTGAACTGGACTGTGTGTTTACAGGCAGTAGGGCCTGCCATCATTCACTTTGAACTGGACTGTGTGTTTACAGGCAGTAGGGCCTGCCATCATTCACTTTGAACTGGACTGTGTTTACAGGCAGTAGGACCTGCCATCATTCACACTGAACTGGACTGTGTGTTTACAGGCAGTAGGACCTGCCATCATTCACACTGAACTGGACTGTGTGTTTACAGGCAGTAGGACCTGCCATCATTCACTTTGAACTGGACTGTGTGTTTACAGGCAGTAGGACCTGCCATCATTCACGTTGAACTGGACTGTGTGTTTACAGACAGTAGGACCTGCCATCATTCACTTTGAACTGGACTGTGTTTACAGGCAGTAGGACCTGCCATCATTCACACTGAACTGGACTGTGTGTTTACAGGCAGTAGGACCTGCCATCATACACTTTAAACTGGACTGTGTTTACAGGCAGTAGGACCTGCCATCATTCACTTTGAACTGGACTGTGTGTTTACAGACAGTAGGACCTGCCATCATTCACTTTGAACTGGACTGTGTTTACAGGCAGTAGGACCTGCCATCATTCACACTGAACTGGACTGTGTGTTTACAGGCAGTAGGACCTGCCATCATTCACACTGAACTGGACTGTGTGTTTACAGGCAGTAGGACCTGCCATCATTCATACTGAACTGGACTGTGTGTTTACAGGCAGTAGGAGCTGCCATCATTCACACTGAACTGGACTGTGTGTTTACAGGCAGTAGGACCTGCCATCATTCACACTGAACTGGACTGTGTGTTTACAGGCAGTAGGACCTGCCATCATTCACACTGAACTGGACTGTGTGTTTACAGGCAGTAGGACCTGCCATCATTCACTTTGAACTGGACTGTGTGTTTACAGGCAGTAGGACCTGCCATCATTCACACTGAACTGGACTGTGTGTTTACAGGCAGTAGGCCCTGCCATCATTCACTTTGAACTGGACTGTGTTTACAGGCAGTAGGACCTGCCATCATTCACACTGAACTGGAGTGTGTGTTTACAGGACAGTAGGACCTGCCATCCATTCACTTTGAACTGGACTGTGTTTACAGGCAGTAGGACCTGCCATCATTCACACTGAACTGGACTGTGTTTACAGGCAGTAGGACCTGCCATCATTCACCTGCCATCATTCACCTGAACTGGACTGTGTGTTTACAGGCAGTAGGACCTGCCATCATTCACACTTGAACTGGACTGTGTGTTTACAGGCAGTAGGGACCTGCCATCATTCAACTTGAACTGGACTGTGTGTTTACAGGCAGTAGGACCTGCCATCATTCACTTTGAACTGGACTGTGTGTTTACAGGCAGTAGGACCTGCCATCATTCACGTTGAACTGGACTGGTGTTTACAGGCAGTAGGACCTGCCATCATTCACTTTGAACTGGACTGTGTGTTTACAGGCAGTAGGACCTGCCATCATTCACTTTGAACTGGACTGTGTGTTTACAGGCAGTAGGACCTGCCATCATTCACTTTGAACTGGACTGTGTGTTACAGGCAGTAGGACCTGCCATCATTCATACTGAACTGGACTGTGTGTTTACAGGCAGTAGGAGCTGCCATCATTCAACTTGAACTGGACTGTGTGTTTACAGGCAGTAGGACCTGCCATCATTCACTTTGAACTGGACTGTGTGTTTACAGGCAGTAGGACCTGCCATCATTCACACTGAACTGGACTGTGTGTTTACAGGCAGTAGGACCTGCCATCATTCACACTTAACTGGACTGTGTGTTTACAGGCAGTAGGACCTGCCATCATACACTTTAAACTGGACTGTGTTTACAGGCAGTAGGACCTGCCATCATTCACTTTGAACTGGACTGTGTGTTTACAGGCAGTAGGACCTGCCATCATTCACTTTGAACTGGACTGTGTTTACAGACAGTAGGACCTGCCATCATTCATACTGAACTGGACTGTGTGTTTACAGGCAGTAGGAGCTGCCATCATTCACTTTGAACTGGACTGTGTTTACAGGCAGTAGGACCTGCCATCATTCACACTGAACTGGACTGTGTGTTTACAGGCAGTAGGACCTGCCATCATTCACACTGAACTGGACTGTGTGTTTACAGGCAGTAGGACCTGCCATCATTCACACTGAACTGGACTGTGTGTTTACAGGCAGTAGGACCTGCCATCATTCACTTTGAACTGGACTGTGTGTTTACAGGCAGTAGGACCTGCCATCATTCACACTGAACTGGACTGTGTGTTTACAGGCAGTAGGACCTGCCATCATTCACACTGAACCGGACTGTGTGTTTACAGGCAGTAGGGCCTGCCATCATTCACACTGAACTGGACTGTGTGTTTACAGGCAGTAGGACCTGCCATCATTCACACTGAACTGGACTGTGTGTTTACAGGCAGTAGGACCTGCCATCATTCACTTTGAACTGGACTGTGTGTTTACAGGCAGTAGGACCTGCCATCATTCACGTTGAACTGGACTGTGTGTTTACAGGACAGTAGGACCTGCCATCATTCACTTTGAACTGGACTGTGTTTACAGGCAGTAGGACCTGCCATCATTCACACTGAACTGGACTGTGTGTTTACAGGCAGTAGGACCTGCCATCATACACTTTAAACTGGACTGTGTTTACAGGCAGTAGGACCTGCCATCATTCACTTTGAACTGGACTGTGTTTACAGGCAGTAGGACCTGCCATCATTCACTTTGAACTGGACTGTGTGTTTACAGGCAGTAGGACCTGCCATCATTCACTTTGAACTGGACTGTGTTTACAGGCAGTAGGACCTGCCATCATTCACACTGAACCGGACTGTGTGTTTACAGGCAGTAGGACCTGCCATCATTCACACTGAACTGGACTGTGTGTTTACAGGCAGTAGGACCTGCCATCATTCACTTTGAACTGGACTGTGTGTTTACAGGCAGTAGGACCTGCCATCATTCACGTTGAACTGGACTGTGTGTTTACAGGCAGTAGGACCTGCCATCATTCACGTTGAACTGGACTGTGTGTTTACAGACAGTAGGAGCTGCCATCATTCACTTTGAACTGGACTGTGTTTACAGGCAGTAGGACCTGCCATCATTCACACTGAACTGGACTGTGTGTTTACAGGCAGTAGGACCTGCCATCATTCACACTGAACTGGACTGTGTGTTTACAGGCAGTAGGACCTGCCATCATTCACTTTGAACTGGACTGTGTGTTTACAGGCAGTAGGACCTGCCATCATTCACACTGAACTGGACTGTGTGTTTACAGGCAGTAGGCCCTGCCATCATTCACTTTGAACTGGACTGTGTTTACAGGCAGTAGGACCTGCCATCATTCACACTGAACTGGAGTGTGTGTTTACAGACAGTAGGACCTGCCATCATTCACTTTGAACTGGACTGTGTTTACAGGCAGTAGGACCTGCCATCATTCACTTTGAACTGGACTGTGTTTACAGGCAGTAGGACGTGCCATCATTCACTTTGAACTGGACTGTGTGTTTACAGGCAGTAGGACCTGCCATCATTCACACTGAACTGGACTGTGTGTTTACAGGCAGTAGGACCTGCCATCATTCACACTGAACCGGACTGTGTGTTTACAGGCAGTAGGACCTGCCATCATTCACACTGAACTGGACTGTGTGTTTACAGGCAGTAGGACCTGCCATCATTCACTTTGAACTGGACTGTGTGTTTACAGGCAGTAGGACCTGCCATCATTCACGTTGAACTGGACTGTGTGTTTACAGACAGTAGGACCTGCCATCATTCACTTTGAACTGGACTGTGTGTTTACAGGCAGTAGGACCTGCCATCATTCATACTGAACTGGACTGTGTGTTTACAGGCAGTAGGAGCTGCCATCATTCACTTTGAACTGGACTGTGTTTACAGGCAGTAGGACCTGCCATCATTCACGTTGAACTGGACTGTGTGTTTACAGGCAGTAGGACCTGCCATCATTCACGTTGAACTGGACTGTGTTTACAGGCAGCAGAACCTGCCATCATTCACGTTGAACTGGACTGTGTTTACAGGCAGCAGAACCTGCCATCATTCACGTTGAACTGGACTGTGTGTTTACATGCAGTAGGACCTGCCATCATTCACACTGAACTGGACTGTGTGTTTACAGGCAGTAGGACCTGCCATCATTCACTTTGAACTGGACTGTGTGTTTACAGGCAGTAGGACCTGCCATCATTCACACTGAACTGGACTGTGTGTTTACAGGCAGTAGGACCTGCCATCATTCACACTTAACTGGACTGTGTGTTTACAGGCAGTAGGACCTGCCATCATACACTTTAAACTGGACTGTGTTTACAGGCAGTAGGACCTGCCATCATTCACTTTGAACTGGACTGTGTGTTTACAGGCAGTAGGACCTGCCATCATTCACTTTGAACTGGACTGTGTTTACAGACAGTAGGACCTGCCATCATTCATACTGAACTGGACTGTGTGTTTACAGGCAGTAGGAGCTGCCATCATTCACTTTGAACTGGACTGTGTTTACAGGCAGTAGGACCTGCCATCATTCACACTGAACTGGACTGTGTGTTTACAGGCAGTAGGACCTGCCATCATTCACACTGAACTGGACTGTGTGTTTACAGGCAGTAGGACCTGCCATCATTCACACTGAACTGGACTGTGTGTTTACAGGCAGTAGGACCTGCCATCATTCACTTTGAACTGGACTGTGTGTTTACAGGCAGTAGGACCTGCCATCATTCACACTGAACTGGACTGTGTGTTTACAGGCAGTAGGACCTGCCATCATTCACACTGAACCGGACTGTGTGTTTACAGGCAGTAGGGCCTGCCATCATTCACACTGAACTGGACTGTGTGTTTACAGGCAGTAGGACCTGCCATCATTCACACTGAACTGGACTGTGTGTTTACAGGCAGTAGGACCTGCCATCATTCACTTTGAACTGGACTGTGTGTTTACAGGCAGTAGGACCTGCCATCATTCACGTTGAACTGGACTGTGTGTTTACAGACAGTAGGACCTGCCATCATTCACTTTGAACTGGACTGTGTTTACAGGCAGTAGGACCTGCCATCATTCACACTGAACTGGACTGTGTGTTTACAGGCAGTAGGACCTGCCATCATACACTTTAAACTGGACTGTGTTTACAGGCAGTAGGACCTGCCATCATTCACTTTGAACTGGACTGTGTTTACAGGCAGTAGGACCTGCCATCATTCACTTTGAACTGGACTGTGTGTTTACAGGCAGTAGGACCTGCCATCATTCACTTTGAACTGGACTGTGTTTACAGGCAGTAGGACCTGCCATCATTCACACTGAACCGGACTGTGTGTTTACAGGCAGTAGGACCTGCCATCATTCACACTGAACTGGACTGTGTGTTTACAGGCAGTAGGACCTGCCATCATTCACTTTGAACTGGACTGTGTGTTTACAGGCAGTAGGACCTGCCATCATTCACGTTGAACTGGACTGTGTGTTTACAGGCAGTAGGACCTGCCATCATTCACGTTGAACTGGACTGTGTGTTTACAGACAGTAGGAGCTGCCATCATTCACTTTGAACTGGACTGTGTTTACAGGCAGTAGGACCTGCCATCATTCACACTGAACTGGACTGTGTGTTTACAGGCAGTAGGACCTGCCATCATTCACACTGAACTGGACTGTGTGTTTACAGGCAGTAGGACCTGCCATCATTCACTTTGAACTGGACTGTGTGTTTACAGGCAGTAGGACCTGCCATCATTCACACTGAACTGGACTGTGTGTTTACAGGCAGTAGGCCCTGCCATCATTCACTTTGAACTGGACTGTGTTTACAGGCAGTAGGACCTGCCATCATTCACACTGAACTGGAGTGTGTGTTTACAGACAGTAGGACCTGCCATCATTCACTTTGAACTGGACTGTGTTTACAGGCAGTAGGACCTGCCATCATTCACTTTGAACTGGACTGTGTTTACAGGCAGTAGGACGTGCCATCATTCACTTTGAACTGGACTGTGTGTTTACAGGCAGTAGGACCTGCCATCATTCACACTGAACTGGACTGTGTGTTTACAGGCAGTAGGACCTGCCATCATTCACACTGAACCGGACTGTGTGTTTACAGGCAGTAGGACCTGCCATCATTCACACTGAACTGGACTGTGTGTTTACAGGCAGTAGGACCTGCCATCATTCACTTTGAACTGGACTGTGTGTTTACAGGCAGTAGGACCTGCCATCATTCACGTTGAACTGGACTGTGTGTTTACAGACAGTAGGACCTGCCATCATTCACTTTGAACTGGACTGTGTGTTTACAGGCAGTAGGACCTGCCATCATTCATACTGAACTGGACTGTGTGTTTACAGGCAGTAGGAGCTGCCATCATTCACTTTGAACTGGACTGTGTTTACAGGCAGTAGGACCTGCCATCATTCACTTTGAACTGGACTGTGTTTACAGGCAGTAGGACCTGCCATCATTCACTTTGAACTGGACTGTGTTTACAGGCAGTAGGACCTGCCATCATTCACTTTGAACTGGACTGTGTTTACAGGCAGTAGGACCTGCCATCATTCACGTTGAACTGGACTGTGTGTTTACAGGCAGTAGGACCTGCCATCATTCACTTTGAACTGGACTGTGTTTACAGGCAGTAGGACCTGCCATCATTCACACTGAACTGGACTGTGTTTACAGGCAGTAGCAACAGCGTGACTTTGGATCATTAGAAAGCATCTTCTTACATTTGGGAACTTCACAGTCCAACTGATCAAACAACCATGAAGTTGTGAAAAAGGTCAATAGTCGGAAGAGTTGCAGAGTTGATAAAAAGAATGCCATTATTGATTAGATGCTTTTTCCATTAATTAGTCTATTTTCTCTGTAACCATATGGTCTATCTACTACAAACTCATGGACACAGATATAAACAAATAAATACTATATATGAATAAAAACATTTTAAAGTTCAAGTATTCATTACCAAAGTTACCATAGATTATCTGTTAATTACCAAAATTACTGAAGATTCCGGTAACTTTGGTAAATTACTGGTAGTTTGCAAAACTACACATACCAACCCACAGACACCAGCCACCCACAGACATCAGCCACCCACAGACACCAGCCACCCTTACCTAGACTGGTGGGCTTGATGAGCTCGTCCAGCATATCGTAGAAGGGCAGCCTCTGCAGCTTGACGTCTGGGTGCACCGGATGCAGGGTGGCCGAGGTGGGCAGGTGGTGCGCCAGCCCGCTGAGCTCGTGCTTGCCAGGCCCCAGCAACGAGATGGGCAGCAGGGCGGCCGGCGAGGGTACTCCCCCGTGCCCGTGGCCCTCATACGCCAGCTGGCTGAGGCCGGCAGGCAGGGCGGCGGTGCCCCCTCCTCCGGCCCCTCCTCCCGAGGCAGGGTAGTGTGGTCCGGGCAGGACCAGCTCTGAGGGAGAGCCCATCTTGGTGGGGAAGCGTCTGCAGTACAGTTCCTTGATCTTCATCTGCACGGCGGGGCTGCAGCCGGCTTTCAGGAGATGCAGGGCCATGGTTAAGAGCTCATGTTTTCGCCCGTGTTTGTTGCGGCCCGCGTAACCTAGCAGAACCTGCAGCTCTGACACGCGCAGGCTCATCACCATTTGCTGTGGAGGAGAGACAGAGAGAGAGAGAGTTGAGTTAGGCTAAATGAAATGAGTCTACAAAACTCCTGAAGTACTCCTTGCTTAAAACAACAAAGGTGCGAGGAGACTTACCTGGTCGGCGTGAAACATGGACGACAGCGTAGGAGTAGTCTAATGATCAGTTGCCTCACACAGAAAAGCTTTAACTAACATTGGCAGTTTGTGAAGTTATACCCACAAGAAGAATCCATGAAGGGAAAGCAATGCGCCATTATTCCATCACGCAAGAGGATTTACATTACGCCTAAAACCCAGTGAAGTTGAATATACTGTAGACGCATACACAACATCAATTGAACTAACCAGACATCTTATTCTATGCATTATGGCAGGTGTTTCACCTTACCCTCAACAACAGTCCTACTGCTTGAGACTGAGTAGCCAAATAGCTTCATTTTTGATTCATGATTTGAATTTTCATGGCACAGATTAGGCTAAATCCATCAAAGGAACGTGTAAACTATGTGATATAGGCTAATACACATCACCAGCTCTCTCATAAGGGTTGACGCAGGCCCAGTTTCCACTACAGGTAATTACATGTGCCGAGGGTGTGTTATGAATTTCAATTAAGTGTTATCAGACCAGGTTCCTACCAGTACGACCTGTGGACTGGAACCAGTCATGAGTGAGCTGATACTAATTCCATGCTAATTAGATGCAAATTGTTCATTATCTATAATAATGAAATGCCCATGCATATTAATACGGTATGTTCTCCATGCTATAGGTGGACATTCGAGCAACTAACATCTCATTTGCTCTAGGGCTGGGAATTGCCAGGGACCTCACGATACTTAGGTGCTGATACGACAGTGTTAATTTCATCAACAAAAATATTGACTACAATATAAACAGACCCAGAAAAAACTATAAAATGAGAGGAGAAAATGATCTCGGTGCCAAACATCAGACTCCTAAGTGGACTGGACAAGAGTTTCTGGAACGACTGAGCGCTTTTCAGTGATGAGCACAATTAATATGAGCAGCACAGATGTGCAGCGCATTTCTGTTCAGCAAGTGGGAAGGACACGTTACACCCAGCACACACAGCCTACATCAGCTGGTGAGCTGCAGGGGAGCAAGCGATGAGTGTGGGCAGACAGGCAGACAGGCTCCACTTATAGTGTACACATCACACAGGCGACTCTCTTGCTTTACCGCCAGCCTTCTAGTTAGCTACCCTTTGGCTGGTTAAGAAACACAAGCTGCTTTACAAAATGTAAAAACAATAGCAGCATTAAGTTCACAGATCACTGCACCTGTGCATAGCCCATCTGTAAATAGCCCATCCAACTACCTCATCCCCATACTGTTATCTACTTTGCTCCTTTGCACCCCAGTATCTCTACTTGCACACTCATCTTCTGCACATCTACCATTCCAGTGTTTAATTGCTAAATTGTAATTATTTCGCCACTATGGCCTATTTATTGCCTTACCTCCGTAATCTTATCTCATTTGCACACATTTTATAGACTTTTTCTATTGTATTATTGACTGTATGTTTGTTTATTCCATGTGTAACTGTGTTGTTTGTGTCGCACTGCTTTGCTTTATCTTGGCCAGGTCACAGTTGTAAATGAGAACTTGTTCTCAACTGGCCTACCTGGTTAAATAAAGGTGAAATAAAACAAATAAAACAATAACTAGACTAAATCCTTCAAATGACAAAAATTTCACCAACACTAAATCTAAAAAAATGAACACTGCAATTTTCATGACTGTATGTATTGCGATTCGATGTTCCAAACATATTTCTCACCAAATGTCTGCTTCCATGACCAGTCATGGAAATAAATGTGCTGAAAAACAAATTGGCTTCCGATTAAAAAAAGTATATGGACAACAAGTTATAAAGTAAAAGTTCTGGAGTTTTGATGCAGGTACAGTGATTTTCACCCCCATCACTAATTCTCTCTCCTTCAAGGCTTCGTCTCGATGACCATAGACATGGCCTCGATTCTAAATCTTTATCTAGACTATAGATTACTGATGTAGACTGATGTAGCCCAGATCAGTCCAATGATGATCTCCCTATAATGTGACCCCACTATAATGTGACTAGGCTTGGGCGGTATAACGTATATACTGTATACCGGGGTATTTGGAAAAAGCCACGGGATGGTTTTTCACTACCGTTGAAACTATACATTTGAATATTTGTAGCTACTTTAAGTAAATACCTGCAGTCAACTCGTGCAATACATTAGGAGATAAAGAACATTGTGTTCTCCATTTCATCTGTCACATAATTATGAAGCTTACGATAGTTCCCTGTCACGTGGTGTTTGTTTATAAGCACACAACAACGAGACCGGAGGCTTGTAGGTCACTGTCGTGCAGCACGCGACAGGTGATCTTATTACAGATTGGAATTCACAACTAAATGTTTGCCAGCTAGATATCTTATAACTATTAAGTTAACTGTCAAAAATGTGCTAAATGCTCTGCAATTGTGCATTTGGTTTGCTAATTTAGTAGCTAGTGAGCTATCTGGCGAAGTGGTAGCTTCTTCCAAAAATCAAGTATTCGCTTGATAACAGCAGAGTATCCCCTCGTGGATCACGAGCCTTGATATTCCTTTTGATATTGATATTCCTATGGGTAAACTAGCAGAAACGATGGAGCACATAAGTCAATGTGACACGCACACGCAGCACACACCCCTTGTATAACGAACGCCCTGGGCGTGGAATATTGGAGACTTGGATAGCCACCTTCATATCATTTATCTTAATGACAGGGGAGAGATAAAACCAGTGATTAAAACACAGAGCACTAAAACCTCCCCTGAGCTGCTACCCCCCCACACACACACTCCCAGTAGTCAACCACATACACTAGGCTGAAGAGTGTGTGTGAGAGAGAGGGGGAAAGAGAGTGTGAGAGAGACAGTGCTATGTTTCTCATGCTAATAAAGCCCATTGAATTGAGAGCAAGAGAGAGAGTGAATGTGTGTATCTGTCTTTCTGAAATCTCTCATAACCCAGCTACCACTGACACTAGCCCTAGAAACCCTAACTGTAGCTTAGTATAGCCCAGCTACCACTAACACTAGCCCTAGAAACCCTAACTGTAGCTTAGCATAGCCCAGCTACCACTAACACTAGCCCTAGAAACCCTAACTGTAGCATAGCCCCGCTACCACTGACACTAGCCCTAGAAACCCTAACTGTAGCATAGCCCAGCTACCACTAACACTAGCCCTAGAAACCCTAACTGTAGCATAGCCCAGCTACCACTAACACTAGCCCTAGAAACCCTAACTGTAGCATAGCCCAGCTACCACTAACACAAGCCCTAGAAACCCTATCCAACTGTAGCTTAGCATAACCCAGCTACCACAAACACTAGCCCTAGAAACCCTAACTGTAGCTTAGCATAGCCCAGCTACCACTAACACTAGCCCTAGAAACCCTAACTGTAGCTTAGCATAGCCCAGCTACCACTAACACTAGCCCTAGAAACCCTAACTGTAGCTTAGCATAGCCCAGCTACCACTAACACTAGCCCTAGAAACCCTAACTGTAGCTTAGCATAGCCCAGCTACCACAAACACTAGCCCTAGAAACCCTAACTGTAGCTTAGCATAGCCCAGCTACCACTAACACTAGCCCTAGAAACCCTAACTGTAGCATAGCCCAGCTACCACTAACACTAGCCCTAGAAACCCTAACTGTAGCATAGCCCAGCTACCACAAACACTAGCCCTAGAAACCCTAACTGTAGCATAGCCCAGCTACCACTAACACTAGCCCTATAAACCCTAACTGTAGCATAGCCCAGCTACCACTAACACTAGCCCTATAAACCCTAACTGTAGCATAGCCCAGCTACCACTAACACTAGCCCTAGAAACCCTAACTGTAGCATAGCCCAGCTACCACTAACACTAGCCCTAGAAACCCTAACTGTAGCATAGCCCAGCTACCACTAACACTAGCCCTAGAAACCCTAACTGTAGCATAGCCCAGCTACCACTAACACTAGCCCTAGAAACCCTAACTGTAGCATAGCCCAACTACCACTAACACTAGCCCTAGAAACCCTAACTGTAGCATAGCCCAGCTACCACTAACACTAGCCCTAGAAACCCTAACTGTAGCATAGCCCAGCTACCACTAACACTAGCCCTAGAAACCCTAACTGTAGCATAGCCCAGCTACCACTAACACTAGCCCTAGAAACCCTAACTGTAGCATAGCCCAGCTATCACTAACACTAGCCCTAGAAACCCTATCCAACTGTAGCTTAGCATAGCACACACACAACTGTACACATATTTCCCCCCTTTACCACACTGCGGATGTGTAACATAGCTCCACTGGCCTGAAGAAAAGTGAGGGAAAACAAATAGAAGAGACAAAAACACTGGAGCCAGAGGAGGAGGAGAGAGACAGATGGACAGAGCACTCTCTCTCTTTTCCTTCCATCACATTTTATAGGAGGCCTGGCCTGACTCATCATACAAGGCCCAATCAGCATATTTACAATTACAGTAATTATCAGGATGTCTGGCGTGGTTTTAGCCAACAGGCCAAAACATCTGATGTCACACAGTCCTTTAGCCCATGCTGTGAGAGAGGAGTGATGGGTCCAGACTCCAGGTATGTATCATCAACCCTAGCATCATGAGGATTTAGGCTATACAGCTATTAGCAAGGCCTATAGCAGTGTTCCCAAAGCTCGATCCTCAGGTACTCAAGGAGTGCACATTTTGGTTTGTGCCCTAACACTACACAGCTGATTCAAACGATCAAAGCTTGATGATTAGCTAATTATATGAATCAGCTGGTTAGCACTGGGGGCAAAAAACAAAAAGGGCCCCCCTTGGGGTCCCCAGGACCGAGTTTGGGAAACGCTGGCCTTATTAAGTTACAGTTCACTCTGTCCTCTATTTTTACTGCAGCACATAGGCTACACTTCTTGTGCTTTCCTTATAAAATAAAGAAATGTGTATGATAAGCCAGTCAGCACACAGAAGATTCAGACGCATCATTTAATCCAGGATAACATACTGATATCATATCTGACAGCAAAGTAATGCCCTCTGGCATATTTGGCTCCAGCATTTCAACTTTGATTTCTGGTCAAACAGATGGGTCTTTGAAAACATCTTTAATAATACATAAAAACACAAATGTTGAAGACGTCTGCTAACTAATGTTAACATCTACATTGTACACTAAAGACAGTGAAGTATAGGTATAACATATTTGACTATATACTGGTATTAATGTACATACCGGTTTGAGTTTTTACTTTACCTTCTATAAAAGGTATTTAAATGATTGGTTTGTTAAATGATACTCTGCTACTTGAGTCATCTCTCTCTCTCTCAATTCAATTTAATGGCTTTATTGGCATGGGAAACACATGTTAACATCGTCAAAGCAAGTGAAATAGATAAAACAAAAGTGAAATAAACAATAAAAAATGAACAGTAAACATTACTCACAAAAATTCCAAAAGAATAAAGACATTTCAAATGTCATATTTATGCAATAAGGCACAATGCGTCGTGCCTAAGAACAGCCCTTAGCCATGGTATATTGGCCATATACCACAAACCCCCAAGGTGCCTTATTGCTATTGTAAACTGGTTACCAACGTAATTAGAGCAGTACAAATAAATGCTTTGTCATACCCGTGGTATACGGTCTGATATACCACGGCTGTCAGCCAATCAGCATTCAGGGCTCTAACCATCCAGTTTATAATATACACTGCTCAAAAAAATAAAGGGAACACTTAAACAACACAATGTAACTCCAAGTCAATCACACTTCTGTGAAATCAAACTGTCCACTTAGGAAGCAACAGTGATGTAATGATGTTCAAATAGTTAAAAGTTAAAAAGGGAGAATAAATATGGGTTGTATTTACAATGGTGTTTGTTCTTCAATGGTTGACCTTTTCTTGTAGCACAAGGTCATACATCGGTCTGCTGTGATGGCACACTGTGGTATTTCACGTGGTAGATATGGGAGTTTATCAGTATTGGGTTTGTTTTTTGAATTCTTTGTGGGTCTGTGTAATCTGAGAGAAATATGAGTCTGTAATATGGACATACATTTGGAAGGAAGACAGGAATTGCAGCTCAGTTTCCACCTCATTTTGTGGGCAGTGTACACATAGCCTGTCTTCTCTTGAGAGCCAGGTCTGCCTACGCCGGCCTTTCTCAATAGCAAGGCTGTGCTCACTGAGTCTGTACATAGCCAAAGCTTTCCTTAAGTTTGGGTCAGTCACAGTGGTCAGGTATTCTGCCACTGTGTACTCTCTGTTTAGGGCCAAATAGCGTTCTAGTTTGCTCTGGTTTTTTGTTACTTCTTTCCAATGTGTCAAGTAATTATCTTTTTTGTTTTCTCAAGATTTGGTTGGGTCTAATTGTGTTGCTTTCCTGGGGCTCTGTGGGGTCTGTTTGTGTTTGTGAACAGAGCCCCAGGACCAGCTTGCTTAGCGGACTCTTCTCCAGGTTCATCTCTCTGTAGATGGTGGCTTTGTTATGGAAGGTTTGGGAATCGCTTCCTTTTAGGTGGTTGTAGAATTTAACGACCCTTTATCGATGTTGATAATTACTGGGTATCGGCCTAATTCCTAATTCTATAACTGATTCAAGTATTTTTTGGCATGTAGAATTGTATGTTCCTTTTGATGGCATAGAAGGCCTATTCCTCTCTCTCTCACCAAGCCCCGACCTCTGTCATTCAAGGAGCGTAGCTGTTGTTGCTCGACCACAAGATCATTTGCCGACCATTCACTCTCCAGTCTGCATGGTCAATGCAGCATGTTAAAACCCTCTCTCAAGCCTTCTCTCTGGCCCTGGGACACAGAGACACAAACTTTAGAAACTCTCCAGTCTGCATGGTCAATGCAGCATGTTAAAACCCTCTCTCAAGCCTTCTCTCTGGCCCTGGGACACAGAGACACAAGCTTTAGAAACTCTCCAGTCTGCATGGTCAATGCAGCATGTTAAAACCCTCTCTCAAGCCTTCTCTCTGGCCCTGGGACACAGAGACACAAACTTTAGAAACTCTCCAGCCCAGCAGAGTCTACCATCCCCCGGTTTCACACCTCTGTCCCTGGCTACTCAGTTGCCAAGGGCCCTTCCAGAACATTCTCCCTGTGGTCAGCCAATCACAGACTGTACCGGGGGGGGGATCTCAAACACAGCTTCAGTTGGACAGGTTTACAGAGAGACAACAGGTCAGAAGAACTCTGCACCACCTCAACACAACTCACCACTGGGCCCTTCATACAAGGACAAGCCTCCATCCTGAACTTCCCAACCGTGTGTGTTAGCGCGTCACTGACCACAAACCACTTTCACCAATTCTATTCCTCTTCCCGTAGGCTGTGTATGTGTGTGTGTGTGTGTGTGTGTGTGTGTGTGTGTGTGTGTCTCTGTGGAAATAAAGTGTGAGTTGTCTCCCTGCCTCCTACTGGTCATTTGCGTCCTCTAACCGGGCCGCTGGGACAGTTGTACCTATAACTGAAACCTCTATCGGAGACCACCACATGGTGCCGCTCTTTTTCACAGCAGATGCAACAATATGTTGATGACAACGATGCTGCTTTCCACTTTGCTTGTTAATATAAATCCATAAGTGTTCTATAATTACACTATTAGTTTGTGTATCTTACTGTCTGCAAACAGCTAGTTGGTCTTTTCTTAGTAAGTTGTGGCTAAAATAAATTGTTAGCTGAATATGCTAATCGCTAGTTAGCTGGCTAGGAGCGCTGGAGAGGTAGGGTGAAGGGGCAGGAGTGAGGAGCGCTGGTGAGGTAGGGTGAAGGGGCAGGAGTGAGGAGCGCTGGTGAGGTAGGGTGAAGGGGCAGGAGTGAGGAGCGCTGGTGAGGTAGGGTGAAGGAGCAGGAGTGAGGAGCGGTGGTGAGGTAGGGTGAAGGAGCAGGAGTGAGGAGCGGTGGAGAGGTAGGGTGAAGGGGCAGGAGTGAGGAGCGGTGGAGAGGTAGGGTGAAGGGGCAGGCATGAGGAGCGCTGGTGAGGTAGGGTGAAGGGGCAGGAGTGAGGAGCGGTGGAGAGGTAGGGTGAAGGAGCAACCGTGAGGAGCGCTGGTGAGGTAAGGTAAAGGGGCAGGAGTGAGGAGCGCTGGTGAGTTAGGGTGAAGTGGCTGGTGAGGTAGGGTGAAGGGGCAGGCGTGAGGAGCCCTGTTGAGGTAGGGTGAAGGGGCAGGAGTGAGGAGCGCTGGTGAGGTAGGGTGAAGGGGCAGGTGTGAGGAGCGCTGGTGAGGTAGGGTGAAGGGGCAGGCGTGAGGAGCGCTGGTGAGGTAGGGTGAAGGAGCAGGAGTGAGGAGCGCTGGTGAGGTAGGGTGAAGGGGTAGCCGTGAGGAGCGCTGGTGAGGTAGGGTGAAGGGGTAGCCGTGAGGAGCGCTGGTGAGGTAGGGTGAAGGGGCAGGAGTGAGGAGCGCTGGTGAGGTAGGGTGAAGGGGCAGCCGTGAGGAGCGCTGGTGAGGTAGGGTGAAGGTGCAGGAGTGAGGAGCGCTGGTGAGGTAGGGTGAAGGGGCAGGAGTGAGGAGCGCTGGTGAGGTAGGGTGAAGGGGCAGGTGTGAGGAGCGCTGGTGAGGTAGGGTGAAGGGGCAGGTGTGAGGAGCGCTGGTGAGGTAGGGTGAAGGGGCAGGAGTGAGGAGCGCTGGTGAGGTAGGGTGAAGGGGCAGGAGTGAGGAGCGCTGGTGAGGTAGGGTGAAGGGGCAGGAGTGAGGAGCGCTGGTGAGGTAGGGTGAAGGGGCAGGCATGATGAGCGCTGGTGAGGTAGGGTGAAGGGGCAGGAGTGAGGAGCGCTGGTGAGGTAGGGTGAAGGGGCAGCCGTGAGGAGCGCTGGTGAGGTAGGGTGAAGGTGCAGCCGTGAGGAGCGCTGGTGAGGTAGGGTGAAGGGGCAGGAGTGAGGAGCGCTGGTGAGGTAGGGTGAAGGGGCAGGTGTGAGGAGCCCTGGTGAGGTAGGGTGAAGGGGCAGGTGTGAGGAGCGCTGGTGAGGTAGGGTGAAGGGGCAGGTGTGAGGAGCGCTGGTGAGGTAGGGTGAAGGGGCAGGAGTGAGGAGCGCTGGTGAGGTAGGGTGAAGGGGCAGGAGTGAGGAGTGCTGGTGAGGTAGGGTGAAGGGGCAGGAGTGAGGAGTGAGGAGCGCTGGTGAGGTAGGGTGAAGGGGCAGCCGTGAGGAGCGCTGGTGAGGTAGGGTGAAGGTGCAACCGTGAGGAGCGCTGGTGAGGTAGGGTGAAGGGGCAGGAGTGAGGAGCGCTGGTGGGGTAGGGTGAAGGGGCAGGTGTGAGGAGCGCTGGTGAGGTAGGGTGGAGGGGCAGGTGTGAGGAGCGCTGGTGAGGTAGGGTGAAGGGGCAGGAGTGAGGAGCGCTGGTGAGGTAGGGTGAAGGGGCAGGAGTGAGGAGCGCTGGTGAGGTAGGGTGAAGGGGCGAGGAGTGCTGGTGAGGTAGGGTGAAGGGGCAGGAGTGAGGAGCGCTGGTGAGGTAGGGTGAAGGGGCAGCCGTGAGGAGCGCTGGTGAGGTAGGGTGAAGGGGCAGGTGTGAGGAGTGCTGGTGAGGTAGTGTGAAGGGGCAGGCATGATGAGCGCTGGTGAGGTAGGGTGAAGGGGCAGGAGTGAGGAGCGCTGGTGAGGTAGGGTGAAGGGGCAGCCGTGAGGAGCGCTGGTGAGGTAGGGTGAAGGGGCAGGAGTGAGGAGCGCTGGTGAGGTAGGGTGAAGGGGCAGGTGTGAGGAGCGCTGGTGAGGTAGGGTGAAGGGGCAGGTGTGAGGAGCGCTGGTGAGGTAGGGTGAAGGGGCAGGAGTGAGGAGCGCTGGTGAGGTAGGGTGAAGGGGCAGGAGTGAGGAGTGCTGGTGAGGTAGGGTGAAGGGGCAGGAGTGAGGAGTGCTGGTGAGGTAGGGTGAAGGGGCAGGAGTGAGGAGCGCTGGTGAGGTAGGGTGAAGGGGCAGGAGTGAGGAGCGCTGGTGAGGTAGGGTGAAGGGGCAGGTGTGAGGAGTGCTGGTGAAGGGGCAGGAGTGAGGAGTGCTGGTGAGGTAGGGTGAAGGGGCAGGAGTGAGGAGCGCTGGTGAGGTAGGGTGAAGGGGCAGGCGTGAGGAGCGCTGGTCTGGGACAGTATACGAGCCTATAGCAGCCTACTATTTAACAGAACTGAGTAGCCTAGATATGGCCAGCGACACCAGTCTATTCACTACTTACACACTGATATCCATGTCTGGGTCAGCAGAGACTATAGCTCTAAGACATCTATGCAACATAGGCCCTGGTCTATTTGCATGTAGGCCAAATATCAAAACATACAGTAGGCCAAATATCAAAACGTACAGTAGGCCAAATATCAAAACGTACAGTAGGCCAAGCATCAAAACGTACAGTAGGCCAAGCATCAAAACGTACAGTAGGCCAAGCATCAAAACATACAGTAGGCCAAGCATCAAAACGTACAGTAGGCCAAGCATCAAAACATACAGTAGGCCAAGCATCAAAACGTACAGTAGGCCAAGCATCAAAACGTACAGTAGGCCAAGCATCAAAACATACAGTAGGCCAAATATCAAAACGTACAGTAGACCAAGCATCAAAACGTACAGTAGACCAAGCATCAAAACGTACAGTAGGCCTAGCATCAAAACGTACAGTAGGCCAAGCATCAAAACGTACAGTAGGCCAAGCATCAAAACGTACAGTAGGCCAAGCATCAAAACGTACAGTAGGCCAAGCATCAAAACGTACAGTAGGCCAAGCATCAAAACGTACAGTAGGCCAAGCATCAAAACATACAGTAGGCCAAATATCAAAACGTACAGTAGGCCAAATATCAAAACGTACAGTAGGCCAAGCATCAAAACATACAGTAGGCCAAGCATCAAAACATACAGTAGGCCAAATATCAAAACGTACAGTAGGCCAAATATCAAAACGTACAGTAGGCCAAATATCAAAACATACAGTAGGCCAAATATCAAAACGTACAGTAGGCCAAATATCAAAACGTACAGTAGACCAAGCATCAAAACGTACAGTAGACCAAGCATCAAAACGTACAGTAGGCCTAGCATCAAAACGTACAGTAGGCCAAGCATCAAAACGTACAGTAGGCCAAGCATCAAAACGTACAGTAGGCCAAGCATCAAAACGTACAGTAGGCCAAGCATCAAAACGTACAGTAGGCCAAGCATCAAAACGTACAGTAGGCCAAGCATCAAAACATACAGTAGGCCAAATATCAAAACGTACAGCAGGCCAAGCATCAAAACATACAGTAGGCCAAATATCAAAACGTACAGTAGGCCAAATATCAAAACGTACAGTAGGCCAAGCATCAAAACATACAGTAGGCCAAGCATCAAAACATACAGTAGGCCAAATATCAAAACGTACAGTAGGCCAAATATCAAAACGTACAGTAGGCCAAATATCAAAACATACAGTAGGCCAAATATCAAAACGTACAGTAGGCCAAATATCAAAACGTACAGTAGGCCAAATATCAAAACGTACAGTAGGCCAAATATCAAAACGTACAGTAGGCCAAATATCAAAACGTACAGTAGGCCAAATATCAAAACATACAGTAGGCCAAATATCAAAACGTACAGTAGGCCATTTAATTAAGTTAAACAAAAGAACGCTGCAGATGAGAAGATATCACCAAATGTGAACTCCACAATGTAAGTTTTCATAACAATCGGTAATCGACATTTTTGGACACCGATTATGGCCGATAACATTGCACTCCACGAGGAGACTGCGTGGCAGGCTGACTACCTGTTATGCGAGTGCAGCAAGAAGTCAAGGTAAGGTGCTAGGCTAGCATTAAACATATCTTATAAAAAACAATCAATCTTAACATAGTCACTAGTTAACTGCACATGGTTGATGATATTACTAGTTTATGTAGCTTGTCCTGCGTTACATATAATCAATGCGGTGCCTGTTAATTTATCATTGAATCACAGCCTACTTCAACAAACGGGTGATGATTTAACAAGTGCATTCGCGAAAAAAGCACTGTTGTTGCACCAATGTACCTAATCATAAACATCAACGCCTTTCTTAAAATCAATACACAAGTATATATTTTAAACCTGCATATTTATATAATATTGCCTGCTAACATGCATTTCTTTTAACTAGGGAAATTGTGTCACTTCTCTTGCGTTCTGTGCAAGCAGAGTCAGGGTATATGCAGCAGTTTGGCTCGTTGCGAACTGTGTGAAGACTATTTCTTCCTAACAAAGACCGTAATTAATTTGCCAGAATTGTACAGAATTATGACATAACATTGAAGGTTGTGCAATGTAACAGCAATATTTAGACTTAGGGTTGCCACCCGTTAGATAAAATACGGAACGGTTACGCATTTCACTGAAAGAATAAACATTTTGTTTTCTAAATGATAGTTTCCGGATTTGACCATATTAATGACCTAAGGCTCATATTTCTGTGTGTTGGTTATATTCGAATTAAGTCTATGATTTGATAGAGCAGTCTGACTGAGCGGTGGTAGGCAGCAGCAGGCTCGTAAGCATTCATTCAAACAGCACTTTCCTGCGTTTGCCAGCAGCTCTTCGTTGTGCTTCAAGCATTGCGCTGTTTGACTTCAAGCCTATCAACTCCCGAGATTAGGCTGGCAATACCTAAAGTACCTATTAGAACATCCAATATTCAAAGGTATATGAAATACAAATGGTATAGAGAGAAAAAGTCCTATAATTCCTCTAATAACTACAACCTTATTAGAGGAATTATTGGGAATATTGAAGACAAATGTTAAAAGGAACCACCAGCTTTCATATGTTCTGAGCAAGGAACTTAAACATTTAGCTTTTGGCACATATTGCACTTTTACTTTCTTCTCAAACACTTTGTTTTTGCATTATTTAAACCAAATTGAACATGTTTCATTATTTATTTGAGACTAAATTGATTTTATTGATATTAAGTTTAAATAAGTGTTCATTCAGTATTGTTGTAATTGTCATTATTACAAATATATATATATATTTTTTAAATAAAATGTAATATATATATTTTTATTTAAATCGGCTGATTAATCGGTATCGGCTTTTTTCAGTCCTCCAATAATCGGTATCGGCGTTGAAAAATCATAATCGGTTAACCTCTACTGTATATATACACATAATGACATTTGAAATGTCCTTATTATTTTGGAACTTTTGTAAGTGTAATGTTTACTGTAATTTTTTTGTATATTTCACTTTTGTTTATTATCTATTTCACTTCCTTTGGCAATGTAAACATACATTTCCCATGCCAATAAAGCCCTTGAATTGAATTGAGACACAGAGATACAGAGATCAGACCCCCCACTCCAGCAAAGAGGGCTTCAACATGAAAGTCCCACATACGCCCAGGCCGTGAGCAGGCAAACAGGCCCAACCCTGTACAGAGATTGTACTATTTTTTTTCTATTGTGTTATTGACTTTACGTTTGTTTATGTGTAACTCTGTGTTGTTGTTTTTGTCACACTGCTTTGCTTTATCTTGGCCAGGTCGAAGTCGTAAATGAGAACTTGTTCTCAACTAGCCTACCTGGTTAAATAAAGGTGAAATAAAAATAAATAATAAATAAACCCCCACTCTTACACTAGCCCAAGCCAATGGCATGTACCAGACGCTCAGCAGGCTCTGCTCACACTTACTGGTCTGAGGCCAAACCACACGACCAACAACATTGGACACTTTATGGAACACAAAGCCTTCACTATCTCATCCTGGAATATCCAAGGCCTGAGGTCATCTGCCTTTGGCCTAAAGAGCAGGAACCTGGACTTCATCAAAGAAATCAGAAATACAGACATTATCATCCTACAAGAAACATGGTATAGAGGAGACGGACCCACTGGTTGCCCTCTAGGTTACAGAGAGCTGGGGGTCCCATCCACCAAACTACCAGGTGTGAAACAGGGAAGGGACTTAGGGGGTATGCTAATTTGGTATAGAGCAGCCATAACTCACTCTTAAATGAATCAAAACAGGAACATTTTACATTTGGCTAGAAATTCAAAAGGAAATGATCTCAACAGAGAAATGTCCTCCTGTGTGCTACCCATATCCCCCCACTAGAATCCCCATACTTTAATGAAGACAGCTTCTCCATCCTGGAGGAGGAAATCAATCATTTCCAGGCCCAGGGACATGTACTAGTCTGTGACGACCTAAATGTCAGAACCGGACAAGAACCTGACACCTTCAGCACACAGGGGGACAAACACCTGCCTGGAGGGGACAGTCTTTCCTCCCCCATACGTCCCCCAAGGCACAACTACGACAACAGAAAACAACAAAAACGGGTCACAACTCCTGCAGCTTGGTCACACGCTGGGTATGTACATAGTCAATGGTAGGCTTCGAGGGGACTCCTATGGTAGATACACTTATAGCTCATCTTTTGGCAGTAGTACTGTACACTACTTTATCACTGACCTCAACCCACTCTCTCATAGTCAGTCCACTGACACCCCTATCAGATCACAGCAAAATCACACTCTACTTGAACAGAGCTATACTCAATCATGAGGCATCAAAGCCAAAGGAACTGAGTAATATTAAGAAATGCTATAGATGGAAGGGAAGTAGTGTGGAAACCTACCAGAAACCAATTAGGCAACAACAAATGAAATCCCTTTTAGACAACTTCCTGGACAAAACGTTCCACTGTAATAGTGAAGGTGTAAACTTGGCAGTAGAAAACCTAAGCAGTATATTTGACCTCTCAGCTTCACTATCAAATCTAGACATTTCTAAAAGAAAACCTAAGAAAATGAACAACAATGACAAATGGTTTGATGAAGAATGCAAAAACCTAACAAAGAAATTGAGAAACCTATCCAACCAAAAACATAGAGACCCAGAAAACCTGAGCCTACGCCTTCACTATGGTGAATCACTAAAACAATACAGAAGTACACTACAGAAAAAGAAGGAACAGCACATCAGAAATCAGCTCAATGTAAATGAAGAATCCATAGACTCTAACCACTTTTGGCAAAATTGGAAAACACTAAACAAACAACAACACGAAGAGTTATCTATCCAAAATGGAGATGTATGGGTAAACCACTACTCCAACCTTTTTGGCTCTATAACAAAGTACAAACAGCAAAAACATATACATGATCAAATACAAAACAACTATTAAAGACTACCAGAACCCACTGGATTCTCCAATTACATTGGGAGGAGGTTAGAGACCTGGCCGGGTGGTGCCAGAATAACAACCTATCCCTCAACATAATCAAGACAAAGGAGAAGATTGTGGACTACAGGAAAAGGAGGTCCGAGCACGCCCCCATTCTCATCGACAGGGTTGTAGTGGAGCACATTGAGAGCTTCAAGTTCCTTGGTGTCCACATCACCAACAAACTAGAATGGTCCAAACACACCAAGACAGTCGTGATGAGGACACGGCAAAACATATTCCCCCTCAGGAGACTGAAAAGATTTGTGATGGGTCCTCAGATTGTCAAAAGGTTCTACAGCTGCAACATCGAGAGCATCCTGACTGGTTGCATCACTGCCTGGTACGGCAACTGCTCGGCCTCCGACCACACGGCACTACAGAGGGTAGTGCGTAAGGTCTAGTACATCACTGGAGCTAAGCTGCCTGCCATCCAGTACCTCTATACCAGGCGGTGTCAGAGGAAGGCCCTAAAAATGGTCAAATACCCCAGCCACCCCAGTCATAGACTGTTCTCTCTGCTACCGCATGGCAAGCGGTACTCTCTGTTTAACATATATACATAGTCACTTTAACTATACCTACATGTACATATTACCTCAATTAGCCCGACTAACCGGTGCCCTCACACATTGACTATGTACCGTTACCACCTGTATATAGCCTCCCTACTGTTATTTTCACTGTCATTTTACTGTTTCGTTTTTTAAAATTATTTATTTATCTATTGTTTACCTAATACCAATTTTGTATTAAATATGTCACTGGTGGTTAGGGCTTGTAATTAAGCATTTCACTGTAAGGTCTACACAAGGTTGTATTAAATATGTCACTGGTGGTTAGGGCTTGTAATTAAGCATTTCACTGGAAGGTCTACACAAGGTTGTATTAAATATGTCACTGTTGGTTAGGGCTTGTAATTAAGCATTTCACTGGAAGGTCTACACAATGTTGTATTAAATATGTCACTGGTGGTTAGGGCTTGTAATTAAGCATTTCACTGGAAGGTCTACACAATGTTGTATTAAATATGTCACTGGTGGTTAGGGCTTGTAATTAAGCATTTCACTGGAAGGTCTACACAAGGTTGTATTAAATATGTCACTGTTGGTTAGGGCTTGTAATTAAGCATTTCACTGGAAGGTCTACACAAGGTTGTATTAAATATGTCACTGTTGGTTAGGGCTTGTAATTAAGCATTTCACTGGAAGGTCTACACAATGTTGTATTAAATATGTCACTGGTGGTTAGGGCTTGTAATTAAGCATTTCACTGGAAGGTCTACACAAGGTTGTATTAAATATGTCACTGTTGGTTAGGGCTTGTAATTAAGCATTTCACTGGAAGGTCTACACAATGTTGTATTAAATATGTCACTGTTGGTTAGGGCTTGTAATTAAGCATTTCACTGGAAGGTCTACACAAGGTTGTATTAAATATGTCACTGTTGGTTAGGGCTTGTAATTAAGCATTTCACTGGAAGGTCTACACAATGTTGTATTAAATATGTCACTGTTGGTTAGGGCTTGTAATTAAGCATTTCACTGGAAGGTCTACACAATGTTGTATTAAATATGTCACTGTTGGTTAGGGCTTGTAATTAAGCATTTCACTGGAAGGTCTACACAAGGTTGTATTAAATATGTCACTGTTGGTTAGGGCTTGTAATTAAGCATTTCACTGGAAGGTCTACACAAGGTTGTATTCGGCACACCTGACAAATGAAATGATCAAATATACAGACTACAAATTACAATTGGCTACACTTAAACTCTTTAACATCATCCTCAGCTCTGGCATTTCCCCCAATATTTGGAACCAAGGACTGATCAACCCAATGTACAAAAGTGGAGACAAATTTGACCCTAATAACTACAGTGGGATATGCGTCAACAGCAACCATGGGAAAATCCTCAGCATTTTCATTAACAGCTGACCCGTACGTTTCCTCAGTGAAAACAATGTACTGAGCAAATGTCAAATGGACTTTTTACCAAATTACCGTACGACAGACCACATATTCACCCTGCACACCCTAATTGACAAACAAACTAAAACAAAGGCAAAGTCTTCTCATGCTTTGTTGTTCACAGGGCCATGGGGTGAGACAGGGATGCAGCTTGATCCCCACCCTACTAGTCTAAAGCACCCGGCCTCCCCCTACTAGAATCCAAAGTCAAATGTCTACTATTTGCTGATGATCTGGTGCTTCTATCCCCAACCAAGGAGGGCCTACAGCAGCACCTAGATCTTCTGCACAAACTCTGTCAGACCTGGGCCCTGACAGTAAATCTCAGTAAGACAAAAACAAAAATAATGGTGTTCCAAAAAAGGTCCAGTTGCCAGGACCACAAATACAAATGCAATTTAGACACCGTTACCCTAGAGCACCCAAAAAACTATACATACTCCGGCCTAAACATCAGCGCCACAGGTAACTTCCACAAAGCTGTGAAAGAGCTGAGAGACAAGGCAAGAAGGTCCTTCTATGCCATCAAAAGGAACATAAGATTTAACATACCAATTAGGATCTGGCTAAAAATACTTGAATCAGTTATAGAACCCCTCGCCCTTTATGGTTGTGAGGTCTGAGGGTCCGCTCACCAACCAAGAATTCACAAAATGGGACAAACACCAAATGGAGACTCAGCATGCAGAATTCTGCTAAAATATCCTCAGCGTACATCGTAAAAACACCAAATAATGCATGCAGAGCAGAATTAGGCTGATATCCACTAATTATCAAAATCCAGAAAAGAGCCGTTAAATTCTACAACCACCTAAAAGGAAGCGATTCCCAAACCTTCCATAACAAAGCCATCATCTACAGAGAGGTGAACCTGGAGAAGAGTCCCCTAAACAAGTTGGTCCTGGGGCTCTGTTCACAAACACAAACAGACCCCACAGAGCCCCAGGACAGCAACACAATTAGACCCAACCAAATCATCAGAAAACAAAAAGATAATTACTGAGTAAAATCTGAGTAAACTAGAATGCTATTTGGCCCTAAACAGAGAGTACACAGTGACTGACCCAAAGTTAAGGAAAGCTTTGACTATGTACAGACTCAGTGAGCATAGCCTTGCTATTGAGAAAGGCCACCGTAGGCAGACTCAAGAGAAGACTGGCTATGTGCACTGAGTCTGTACATAGTCAAAGCTCTTATCCAGACTTAACACACAAAATGAGCTGGAAACTGATCTGCACCTCCTATCCTCCTGCCAAATGTATGACCATATTAGAGACACATATTTCCCCCAGATTACACAGATCCACAAAGACTCTCATATCAAGAGAGAGAGGCAGGGAGGGGGAGATTGAGAGAGGCAGGGAGGGGGAGATTGAGAGAGGCAGGGAGGGGGAGATTGAGAGAGGCAGGGAGGGGGAGATTGAGAGAGGCAGGGAGCAAAAGAGAGCGGGGGAAGGGTAGAGAGGGAGGGAGAGACGGAGAGCGGGAGAAAAAGTGCGAGAGGGGGAGGAAAGTAGATGGAGAGTCCAAAAGAAAGGGGGGAGGGAGGGATAGAGCAGAGAGGCAGAGAGAGAGAGGTACTGGTTAGTGATAATAGTGAGGGACTGATATGGGTCCTACTCAGAGTGAGATGTTACTAACCCTCCCCCACACAGAGACAACCGAGATGAAAGCCCGCGTGCACACCAACACGTACACACATTAAAGTACGGACACATGCAACCCTGTGATACAGAAATGTAAAAGCCCTTACATGCACGTCCACATTTAGGCTAGTTCAAACACATAGGACTACTGACACACAGTCTGTCTCCTATCCAGACTGAACACACACCTGTTAGTGCCCTACCGTGTTGTAGCCCCCCTCCACAACAGAGGCCGGAATGAAACCAACCAGACAGTAAAAAGGGCCTTTGAAGGCGTAAGCAGGCAGGCCAGTGCTCAGCTGCGCGGCAGACGGCAGCCTCTTTGAACGGACTGTTTCATCTGTCAGAAGAGGCACGGGGCTATAGAACTGCTGGGGCTGGCAAATACACTCTGATGCAGGACTTGGGAGTCACTAGCGCACACACACACACACTTTTCATCTCATGTGGGCTTCTCTAAAAGCGAGCAGTCCAGTACACATGAAGGGGCCAGTAGCCAGTACTGGCACAACAGGTGCTTGCCCACAACAGAACAAACACACAAAGGCCAAGCTTGCAAAAAGAGTGTGCACACTACACAATGCTAACACAACGCTAACACGCACAAAGCAGCCATGCACACAAGTCTAATGCCGCACACATTCAAGACACGGTCACACAACCACATGCCTCCATACTCACTCACACTGTGTAAAGAATTATACTGAGACATTCAGCAGCCTACAAAAAGCTGGCGTAGAAGAAGCTAGGTGAGATTGAAGTGACACAACATCCCCTCTGCCTCCCGAGGGGCTGATAGAGAAAGAGGAGAAATGTTAAACAAAAAATGGCCACATTTTGGGTAGGCCACGATAGAGCTGCACAATCCATCCAATTCACATCTAAATCTAAATTCACATTCTCCATCCAAATCTAAATTCACATTCTCCATCTATTTCACATGTAAATCTAAATTCACATTCTCCATCCAAATCTAAATTCACATTCTCCATCTAATAATTTGCATAGAGTTTTTGTTGGCCCATTTCGTGCAGTCCTACCCTAGCCTGGGTGTTATCGTGCAGTCCTACCCTAGCCTGGGTGTTATCGTGCAGTCCTACCCTAGCCTGGGTGTTATCGTGCAGTCCTACCCTAGCCTGGGTGTTATCGTGCAGTCCTACCCTAGCCTGGGTGTTGAATCTACCATTACCTATTCCAGATCTTTGTGATCAAATTTGCACTTTCCTTGGCTTGAAATGACAAAATGTGCCAGAGTGAAATCAGTTGATTCAACATGTCTGGTTCTTAAAACATTCTTAAAACAAAATGACCTTCACCTGGTTTTGATTGTCCATTGCTCGAAAAAGTGAAAATATTACGTAACGTGATACACAACACAAATCAGAAGACTTTGCAAGCTCTTCTTTCAGGACAGAAAAGACACTGGATTTCCAACACTTGATCTTCATCCTTGCCTTGTCTGAATCCTGGTTTAGGAAGGCCACCAAAAAACCTGAGATTTCCATACCAAACTACAACATTTTCCGTCAAGATAGAACTGCCAAAGGGGGAGGAGTTGCAATATACTGCAGAGATAGCATGCAAAGTTCTGTCATACTTTCCATGTCTATGCCCAAACAGTTCAAGCTTCTAATTTTTAAAATTAATCTCTCCAGAAATAAGTCTCTCACTGTTGCCGCCTGTTATAGACCCCCCTCAGCTCCCAGCTGTGCCCTGGACACCATATGTGAATTGATTGCACCTCATCTATCTTCAGAGTTCGTTCTGTTAGGTGACCAAAACTGGGATATGCTTCACCCCCCGGCAGTCCTATAATCTAAGCTAGATGCCCTCAATCTCACACAAATTATCAAGGAAACCACCACGTACACATGGGCACACTCATAGATATTATCCTGACCAATTTGCCCTCCAAATACACCTCTGCTGTTTTCAATCAGGATCTCAGCAATCACTGTCTCATTGCCTGCATCCGCTACGGGTCCGCGGTCAAACGACCACCCCTCATCACTGTCAAACGCTCCCTAAAACACTTCTGCGAGCAGGCCTTTCTAATTGACCTGGCCCAGGTATCCTGGAAGGATATTGACCTCATCCCGTCAGTCGAGGATGCCTGGTTGTTCTTTAAAAGTAATTTCCTCCTTAAATAAGCATGCCCCTTTCAAAAAATGAAACAGATATAGCCCTTGGTTCACTCCAGACCTGACTGCCCTTGACCAGCAGAAAAACATCCTGTGGCGGACTGCACTAGCATCGAATAGTCCCCGCGATATGCAACTGTTCAGGGAAGTCAGGAACCAATACACGCAGTCAGTCAGGAAAGCAAAGGCTAGCATTTTCAAACAGAAATTTGCATCCTGTAGCTTCAACTCCAAAATGTTCTGGGACACTGTAAAGTCCATGGAGAACAAGAGCACCTCCATGGTGCAGCTGCCCACTGCACTAAGGCTAGGTAACACGGTCACCACCGATAAATCCATGATAATCGAAAATTTCAATAAGCATTTCTCTACGGCTGGCCATTCTTTCCTCCTGGCTACCCCAACCCCGTCCAACAGCTCCGCACCCCCCGCAGCTACTTGCCCGAGCCTCCCCAGCTTCTCCTTCACCCAAATCCAGATAGCAGATGTTCTGAAAGAGCTACAAAACCTGGACCCGTACAAATCAGCTGGGCTAGACAATCTGGACCCTCTCTTTCTAAAATTATCTGCCGCCATTGTTGCAACCCCTATTACCAGTCTGTTCAACCTCTCTTTCGTCTCATCCGAGATCCCTAAAGATTGGAAAGCTGCCGCGGTCATCCCCCTCTACAAAGGGGGTGACACTCTAGACCCACTGTTATAGACCTATATCCATCCTGCCCTGCCTTTCTAAAGTCTTCGAAAGCCAAGTTAATAAACAGATCACTGACCATTTCGAATCCCACCGTACCTTCTTCGCTGTGCAATCTGGTTTCTGAGCTGGTCATGGGTGCACCTCAGCCACGCTCAAGGTACTAAACGATATCATAACCGCCATCGATAAAAGACAGTACTGTGCAGCCGTCTTCATCGACCTGGTCAAGGCTTTCGACTTTGTCAATCACCGTATTCTTATCGGCAGACTCAATAGCCTTGGTTTCTCTAATGACTGCCTCGCCTGGTTCACCAACTACTTCGCAGACAGAGTTCAGTGTGTCAAATCGGAGGGCCTGTTGTCCGGACCTCTGGCAGTCTCTATGGGGGTATCACAGGGTTCAATTTTCGGGCCGACTCTTTTCTCTGTATATAACAACGATGTCGTTCTTGCTGCGTGTGATTCCCTGATCCACCTCTACGCAGACGACACCATTCTGTATACATCTGGCCCTCCTTTGGACACTGTGTTAACAAACCTTCAAACGAGCTTCAATGCCATACAACACTCCTTCCGTGGCCTTCAAATGTTCTTAAACGCTAGTAAAACCAAATGCATGCTTTTCAACCGTTCGCTGCCCGCACCCTCCCGCCCGACTAGCATCACTACCCTGGACGGTTCTGACCTAGAATACGTGGACAACTACAAATACCTAGGTGTCTGGCTAGACTGTAAACTCTCCTTCCAGACTCATATTAAACATCTCCAATCCAAAATCAAATCTAGAATCGGCTTTCTATGTCGCAACAAAGCCTCCTTCACTCACGCCGCCAAACTTACCCTAGTAAAACTGACTATCCTACAGATCCTCAACTTCGGCGATGTCATCTACAAAATAGCTTCCAATACTCTACTCAGCAAACTGGATGCAGTCTATCACAGTGCCATCCGTTTTGTTACCAAAGCCCCTTATACCACCCACCACTGCGACCTGTATGCTCTAGTCGGCTGGCCCTCGCTACATATTTCTTCGCCAGACCCACTGGCTCCAGGTCATCTATAAGTCTATGCTAGGTAAAGCTCCGCCTTACCTCAGCTCACTGGTCACGATAACAACACTCACCCGTAGCACGCGCTCCAGCAGGTATATCTCACTGGTCATCCCCAAAGCCAGCACCTCCTTTGGCCGCCTTTCCTTCCAGTTCTCTGCTGCCAGTGACTGGAACGAATAGCAAAAATCACTGAAGCTGGAGACTTACATTTCCCTCACTAACTTTAAACATCAGCTATCTGAGCAGCTAACTGATCGCTGCAGCTGTACATAGTCCATCTGTAAATAGCCCACCCAATCTACCTACCTCATCCCCATATTGTTTTTATTTACTTTTCTGCTCTTTTGCATACCAGTATCACTACTTGCACATCATCATCTGCTCATCTATCACTCCAGTGTTAATCTGCTAAACTGTAATTACTTCGCTACTATGGTCTATTTATTGCCTACCTCCTCATGCCATTTGCACACACTGTATATAGACTCTTTTTGTTCTATTGTGTTATTGACTGTACGCTTGTTTATTCCATGTGTAACTCTGTGTTGTTGTTTGTGTCGCACTGCTTTGCTTTATCTTGGCCAGGTCACAGTTGTAAATGAGAACTTGTTCTCAACTAGCATACCTGGTTAAATAAAGGTTAAATACAAAAATATATTGGGATATTATTTTTGACGATATATCGTATTTTTTGCGCTAGTTTGCTGTACCTGCACCAAAACATCAGTACTTTTATTTCCATGACTCTTTCTCCTCTCTGCAGCAGACATGTGGTGAACAATGTGATTGGAACATTGAATTGCAATAAAATCCCAGTATGGAATCACAGTACATATAGAATGGTGAGGATCGCCATACATATCGTATCGGGACACCTAAGAGTGGTTATAATATCATATCATGAGGTCCCTGGCCATTCCTATCCCAGACTAATCTGTGATACTACTGTATCCTGTCTCACTAGAAATGTTGTCTGCCTGTTAATGGAAGCACTAGGACTTTATTTATTTCACCTTTATTTAACTAGGCAAGTCAGTTAAGAACAAATTCTTATTTACAATGATGGCCTACCATTACAATGATGGCAAACCCTAACGACACTGGGCCAAATGTGCGCCGCCCTATGGGACTCACAATCACGGCCGGATGTGATACAGCCTGGAATCGAACCAGGGCCTGTAGTGATGCCTCTAGCCCTGAGATGCAGTGCCTTAGACCGCTGTATCGGTCACTAAGAACAGTCACAGAGTACCAAAGACTGCATGTTTCCTGTCTGGACCCATCTTTTGACCCTCCATCAGTGTAATCTTGAGTTTTGCTGTGTTCTGTGGTCCACAACTTCAGGATAACATTTCCCCAAACTCTAATCCAGCTGGATAGCCAGCGGCATGGAGGGATTAATGCATCCAGGTTACGTCAGAAACACACACTGCACATCTCCTTGTCTGGTTTATACCGGGTGTCTTACTGGCTAACAGAGATGCAGCTCCTCATTTCTAGCTTGGTGACTGGGAGATGAAACTGATTATGGCCTGCCAGGCAGCTCAGCTCTGCAGTGTGGGAGTGTGTGCTTTTATGGATGTGTGTGTGTGGCTGTTGTGGGGGTGGACTCTACCTGCCCATTATATAAAGCCCTGCTAGAGAGAGTAGAGCTTCAGTCTGTGTACCAGCACCCCCCCCCCTCCACCCCCCTTCCCCCACTCCATCCTCATCCTCCCTCCCCCACTCCATCCTTATCCTCCCTCCCCCCACTCCATCCTCATCCTCCCTCCCTCCCCCCACTCCATCCTCATCCTCCCTCCCCCCACTCCATCCTCATCCTCCCTCCCACCACTCCATCCTACACCCCCCTTCCCCCACTCCATCCACATCCTCCCTCCCCCCATCCTCCCTCCGCCTCCCACTATCCATCCTCCCATCTCTCAGCCTTCCAGATCCACTGGCTCGAGATCAACTCTGAAAATACCTCATTTCATTGTGCTCTCTGGGCATATTACACAGGCAGAGCACGTTACTGTCTCAGTAGGAAGGAGATAGCTACAGGAGAGACAGAGCACGTTACTGTCTCAGGAGGAAGGAGCTACAGGAGAGACAGAGCATGTTACTGTCTCAGGAGGAAGGAGATAGCTACAGGAGAGACAGAGCACGTTACTGTCTCAGGAGGAAGGAGCTACAGGAGAGACAGAGCATGTTACTGTCTCAGGAGGAAGGAGCTAGTAACATGCTCTGTCTCTCCTGTAGCTATCTCCTTCCTCCTGAGACAGTAACGTGCTCTGTCTCTCCTGTAGCTGTCTCAGGAGGAAGGAGATAGCTACAGGAGAGACAGAGCACGTTACTGTCTCAGGAGGAAGGAGCTAGCTACAGGAGAGGCAGAGCACGTTACTGTCTCAGGAGGAAGGAGCTAGCTACAGGAGAGACAGAGCACGTTACTGTCTCAGGAGGAAGGAGCTAGCTACAGGAGAGACAGAGCACGTTACTGTCTCAGGAGGAAGGAGCTAGCTACAGGAGAGACAGAGCACGTTACTGTCTCAGGAGGAAGGAGCTAGCTACAGGAGAGACAGAGCATGTTACTGTCTCAGGAGGAAGGAGATAGCTACAGGAGAGACAGAGCACGTTACTGTCTCAGGAAAAAGGAGATAGCTACAGGAGAGACAGAGCACGTTACTGTCTCAGGAAAAAGGAGATAGCTACAGGAGAGACAGAGCACGTTACTGTCTCAGGAAAAAGGAGCTAGCTACAGGAGAGACAGAGCACGTTACTGTCTCAGGAAAAAGGAGATAGCTACAGGAGAGACAGAGCACGTTACTGTCTCAGGAGGAAGGAGCTAGCTACAGGAGAGACAGAGCACGTTACTGTCTCAGGGAAAAGGAGATAGCTACAGGAGAGACAGAGCACGTTACTGTCTCAGGAGGAAGGAGCTAGCTACAGGAGAGACAGAGCACGTTACTGTCTCAGGAGGAAGGAGCTAGCTACAGGAGAGACAGAGCACGTTACTGTCTCAGGAGGAAGGAGCTAGCTACAGGAGAGACAGAGCACGTTACTGTCTCAGGAGGAAGGAGATAGCTACAGGAGAGACAGAGCATGTTACTGTCTCAGGAGGAAGGAGCTAGCTACAGGAGAGACAGAGCATGTTACTACCTCAGGAGGAAGGAGCTAGCTACAGGAGAGACAGAGCATGCTACTATCTCAGGAGGAAGGAGCTACAGGAGAGACAGAGCACGTTACTGTCTCAGGAGGAAGGAGCTACAGGAGAGACAGAGCACGTTACTGTCTCAGGAGGAAGGAGATAGCTACAGGACAGAAGAAACTAGTACTTCTACTACATCTACCAGGACAGTATGGAGACTTTATGGAGGAGGATATTCCCCCTTTTCCTTTGAAGGATGTGGTTCAGACAGGACCTACTAGGCTGTAGCCTACGTCTGGCAGAAAGGCAGGTGTGCCACTTTGCCCCGGGCTAACAAAAGTTTGGTCCCAGCTTGCCCACAGGCAGGGCTGATTTCTCAACCACCGGTTAGACTGAGCAGCACAACGCAAGTCCAGACTTTGCCACGACCATGTTAATTTTTTTTATTTTTTTTTATTTTTTTTATCCCCTTTTCTCCCCAATTTTCGTGGTATCCAATCGCTAGTAATTACTATCTTGTCTCATTGCTACAACTCCCGTACGGGCTCGGGAGAGACGAAGGTCGAAAGCCACGCGTCCTCCGAAGCACAACCCAACCAAGCTGCACTGCTTCTTAACACAGCGCGTCTCCAACCCGGAAGCCAGCCGCACCAATGTGTCGGAGGAAACACCGTGCACCTGGCCCCCTTGGTTAGCGCGCACTGCGCCCGGCCCGCCACAGGAGTCGCTGGAGAGCGATGAGACAAGGATATCCCTACCGGCAAAACCCTCCCTAACCCGGACGACGCTAGCCCAATTGTGCATCGCCCCACGGACCTCCCGGTCGCGGCCGGCTGCGACAGAGCCTGGGCGCGAACCCAGAGACTCTGGTGGCGCAGCTAGCACTGCGATGCAGTGCCCTAGA
>NW_024061009.1:162438-206754 GCF_016432855.1 Salvelinus namaycush
TATAGTAAGGACCCGGTGTTAGACGGTAGACTAGCCAAGTAGCTGGAAAGGGCTCCATGGTCCACACGACCTATAGTAAGGACCCGGTGTTAGACGGTAGACTAGCCAAGTAGCTGGAAAGGGCTCCATGGTCCACACGACCTATAGTAAGGACCCGGTGTTAGACAGTAGACTAGCCAAGTAGCTGGAAAGGGCTCCATGGTTCACACAACCTATAGTAAGGACCCGGTGTTAGACAGTCAGCTAGCCAAGTAGCTGGAAAGGGCTCCATGGTTCACACAACCTATAGTAAGGACCCGGTGTTAGACAGTAGACTAGCCAAGTAGCTGGAAAGGGCTCCATGGTTCACACAACCTATAGTAAGGACCCGGTGTTAGACGGTAGACTAGGCAAGTAGCTGGAAAGGGCTCCATGGTCCACACGACCTATAGTAAGGACCCGGTGTTAGACGGTAGACTAGCCAAGTAGCTGGAAAGGGCTCCATGGTCCACACGACCTATAGTAAGGACCCGGTGTTAGACGGTCAGCTAGGCTAGTAGCTGGAAAGGGTTCCGTACCATTAGAAGAGCCCATGTTACTTCTCTAGCTTGTTCTGACACCCTGGGGACAGTTACTGCAGTCCAGTCCAGCACTGCAATCAGAGAGAGAGAGATATCTGCCTCAGCCTACTGCAATCAGAGAGACTGCGATATCTGCCTCAGCCTACTGCAATCAGAGAGACTGCGATATCTGCCTCAGCCTACTGCAATCAAAGAGACTGAGATATCTGCCTCAGCCTACTGCAATCAGAGAGACTGAGATATCTGCCTCAGCCTACTGCAATCAGAGACTGAGATATCTGCCTCAGCCTACTGCAATCAGAGAGACTGAGATATCTGCCTCAGCCTACTGCAATCAGAGAGACTGCGATATCAGCCTCAGCCTACTGCAATCAGAGAGACTGCGATATCAGCCTCAGCCTACTGCAATCAGAGAGACTGCGATATCTGCCTCAGCCTACTGCAATCAGAGAGACTGCGATATCTGCCTCAGCCTACTGCAATCAGAGAGACTGAGATATCTGCCTCAGCCTACTGCAATCAGAGAGACTGAGATATCTGCCTCAGCCTACTGCAATCAGAGAGACTGAGATATCTGCCTCAGCCTACTGCAATCAGAGAGACTGAGATATCTGCCTCAGCCTACTGCAATCAGAGAGACTGAGATATCTGCCTCAGCCTACTGCTCGGTGCTTAGTCTCATAACCTCATCTCCACTGCACTCCAGTCTCAACTCCCTCACTCATCCACACATAGGCCTCTACACAGCGGCATGGTTTTGGAGTGCACTGCTGCCTCATGCATAGAAGATCGGCCAGTGAGTCCAGAGAGGCCAGTGAGTCCAGAGAGGCCAGTGAGTCCAGAGAGGCCAGTGAGTCCAGAGAGGCCAGTGAGTCCAGAGAGGCCAGTGAGTCCAGAGAGGCCAGTGAGTCCACAGAGGTTGACCATTAGGTAGCCCGTCTGGTTCTTTCAGTAGACTCCAGTCAGGTGTGGTTCTGCTTGCCGGCTGACTCCAGTCAGGTGTGGTTCTGCTTGCCGGCTGACTCCAGTTCCAAGTAACTTGCAATGACACAGGAAACTTCATGCAAATTTCTGCACAGTCGTTTGACACCGAAATAAACAAGTGAAACCAACGTATACTGTTAGGGTTACGATGTTTTCTTTAAAATGTCTGTTTCCGGGAATAGAAAGGGGATTTCCTCTGTTGTGGCCTAACATGCCAACTGAAATTAAATCCAAATGGTTAGAGCATCCACTTCCACTAGAAATACATCTAGTCTTCGGCCCACTCGATTTCTTAATGAGACATGTTCAGCTCAGAGGGGATTGGGAGAGATCGGTGGACGTGCCCAGTTCAACGTTTAGTCATTATTAAGTGAGGGTGAGACCAGGTCACAACCTGCTGTCATGTCCATTAAAATCTATGCAATATTTGGGGTAATGGTTGTTTTAATTGTCTACGATAGTAACATGGTATCAGAAAATTAAGTTTCACTTTTTATAGGAGCATAATTAAAAAACAATAAGAAACTGGCCATTTAAAGGATTTCGTTTTTATTTTAGGTTCATCCTTAGACAGTGTCTCTGTACTGCAGTAGTGTAACTAAAGGCTGTGGGAAGGTGTGCAGAGGGCTAACTGTGAGGAGAAACTGTCAAACCTGTAAATAGGTACTGGAGCTGCTCCCAGGTAGGAGGAAATCATCTTGAGAGAGGTGATATATTTCCCTCCCAATCCTTCTGCTGCTTTCTCTCTGCAGCCTTAACAACATATTCCCACCTTTCTATCTGCAGATATAAGAACATATTCACACCTTTCTCTCTGCAGATATAAGAACATATTCCCACCTTTCTATCTGCAGATATAAGAACATATTCCCACCTTTCTATCTGCAGATATAAGAACATATTCACACCTTTCTCTCTGCAGATATAAGAACATATTCCCACCTTTCTCTCTGCAGATATAAGAACATATTCCCACCTTTCTCTCTGCAGATATGAGAACATATTCCCACCTTTCTCTCTGCAGATATAAGAACATATTCCCACCTTTCTCTCTGCAGATATAAGAACATATTCACACCTTTCTCTCTGCAGATATAAGAACATATTCACACCTTTCTCTCTGCAGATATAAGAACATATTCCCACCTTTCTCTCTGCAGATATAAGAACATATTCCCACCTTTCTCTCTGCAGATATAAGAACATATTCCCACCTTTCTCTCTGCAGATATAAGAACATATTCCCACCTTTCTCTCTGCAGATATAAGAACATATTCCCACCTTTCTCTCTGCAGATATAAGAACATATTCCCACCTTTCTCTCTGCAGATATAAGAACATATTCACACCTTTCTCTCTGCAGATATAAGAACATATTCACACCTTTCTCTCTGCAGATATAAGAACATATTCACACCTTTCTCTCTGCAGATATAAGAACATATTCCCACCTTTCTCTCTGCAGATATAAGAACATATTCACACCTTTCTCTCTGCAGATATAAGAACATATTCACACCTTTCTCTCTGCAGATATAAGAACATATTCACACCTTTCTCTCTGCAGATATAAGAACATATTCACACCTTTCTCTCTGCAGATATAAGAACATATTCACACCTTTCTTTCTGCAGATATAAGAACATATTCCCACCTTTCTCTCTGCAGATATAAGAACATATTCCCACCTTTCTCTCTGCAGATATAAGAACATATTCCCACCTTTCCTCAACAAGAGGAACAGTACAACCACCACTGTTATACAACAAGAGGAACAGTACAACCACCACTGTTATAGCCTAGGCTTTGATCAGACAGAACTTTTCAACTGATCTGACGTCAGCCGTAAACCTGGTCTGAAAACCTAGATATCCAAACTTGCTACCCAAAGAAGCTTCAATGCAAATGATTTTCAAACCTGCTTCCATTACATGTCCAGCCAGCCCATAACACCAGTTATGTTTCCACGGCAACACAGGGCTTCAAAATCACCTCGGCTGGTAGCGAGCAGAGGCAGGCTATTTTGGGCAGAAATTGTAAATTATACTTTTGGTACCCGAAGGCTATAATGAAATTTCACAATCTGTCTCAACCCCACACTGTGCATTGATCAATAAAGGTATTGTGACCAATAAAAGGGAAGACTGACCTCAGTAAAACCAAATGTGTTTCTGCTATTTTACCTCCACCATCGCTCCTCTATGAGCAGTCTGGCTGGACGATGCCATTGATGATCTAAGGCACTCATCTATTTAACTTCAACTAAATGTCTGTGACTGTTCTTAAGGAGAAGTCATGCTGTGTCAATACAGTACGTTTCTCTTAGTCAGCTCCAAGACTGGGAAATATGCCTCAGTCCCCCATTAATGAAATCCACCTGTGAAGAATCGGATTGTCACAAACAGTCCAGTCCAATAACATAGCCTCTCAGTTACTAGTTAGTCATGATGCAATGGAACAGTTTGAAAAGTAGTAGGCTATGAGTTCAAAGCAGTAACATCACACCACACAACCGCTGTCATCTCTCACACACACACACGAGAAGAAAACAGTCATCAACCACTTTGGTGATTACTGAGCACACGTCTCTTCTGAATAGCACTGATCCTACCTATGAGAGGTAGCCTGGTGCTGAGAGAGAGAGATACAGAGAGAGAGAGACAGAGGGAGAGAGAGAGACAGAGGGAGAGAGACAGAGGGAGAGAGAGAGACAGAGGGAGAGAGAGAGACAGAGGGAGAGAGAGAGACAGAGGGAGAGAGAGAGAGAGACAGAGAAAGAGACAGAGAGAGACAGTGAAAGAGACAGAGAGAGACAGTGAAAGAGACAGAGAGAGCGACAGAGAGAGAGCGGGAGAGAGAGAGAGGAACCGTGTCATTTAGAGATTAGCCTAGCCACAGGCTCTACAAATAGACTTCACCTGTAAGCTTCCAGAGCAGGAGGAGTTACTGTACAGGCCCGTTGGTGCAGCTGTCTGCAGAATGAGACTAATGCAGATGAAGGACATTTACAATAGAAACAATTAAAATCTTTTAAGCAACAATATAGTCTGCGTCTTGTCTATAGCTTCCAAAAACAATCAACGCAATACATTTGAGGCCATTTTTGGCCTATTTCTGACAGATTTCAGGGACCTCAGATTATTTGAAGCCTAAAAGTTGAGTTATGGATCAATGCATCTTGAAGCACGGGTCACATCCTGTTCCAATCTAAGGGGTAGATTTAATATTCTAGCGGTTTCTATGCCAATTAGCAGATGCTTAAATCCAAAGCGATTTACAGTCATGCGTGCATACATTTTACATATGGGTGGTACCAGGAATTGAACCCACTATCCTGGCTACAGTTACAGAATCAGACCCGTGTTACCTACAGAATCAGACCCGTGTTACCTACAGAATCAGACCCGTGTTACCTACAGAAACAGACCCGTGTTACCTACAGAAACAGACCCGTGTTACCTACAGAATCAGACCCGTGTTACCTACAGAATCAGACCCGTGTTACCTACAGAATCAGACCCGTGTTACCTACAGAATCAGACCCGTGTTACCTACAGAATCAGACCCGTGTTACCTACAGAATCAGACCCGTGTTACCTACAGAATCAGACCTGTATTGCAACTCAACAGGGATGAGAAAGACATCTCTGAATCATTTGATCACATTACCAATCAAGCAACTGATGAACTTTGGACCACCTCACACCTCTACAGAGGCTAGTTCAGGGGAGAGACTGACTCAGTGAGCACTACAACCACTAGCTGTGGATCACGAAATCTGCAAAGCCTTTTTCTCACTAACATTACCACTGGGAGGGAGGGTATAGCCTCTGGCATTAAAAACATGGAGTCTTGTATTCTCACTTCTTCAAATCCCCAACCCTGGAAGACACCAGGTCAGTGGGTCTAGCATTCACCTCAGAGCTAAGGATAAGAGAAAGAGACAGAATGGCACTGACTGCCTCCACTGTAGTGATGATCTGATGTACTGACTGCCTCCACTGTAGTGATGATCTGATGTACTGACTGCCTCCACTGTAGTGATGATCTGATGTACTGACTGCCTCCACTGTAGTGTTGATCTGATGTACTGACTACATCCACTGTAGTGTTGATGATCTGATGTACTGACTGCCTCCACTGTAGTAGTGATGATCTGATGTACTGACTGCCTCCACTGTAGTGATGATCTGATGTACTGACTGCCTCCACTGTAGTGATGATCTGATGTACTGACTGCCTCCACTGTAGTGATGATCTGATGTACTGACTGCCTCCACTGTAGTGATGATGATCTGATGTACTGACTGCCTCCACTGTAGTGATGATGATCTGATGTACTGACTGCCTCCACTGTAGTAATGATCTGATGTACTGACTGCCTCCACTGTAGTAATGATCTGATGTACTGACTGCCTCCACTGTAGTAATGATCTGATGATCTGACTGCCTCCACTGTAGTGATGATGATCTGATGTACTGACTGCCTCCACTGTAGTGATGATCTGATGTACTGACTGCCTCCACTGTAGTGATGATCTGATGTACTGACTGCCTCCACTGTAGTGATGATCTGATGTACTGACTGCCTCCACTGTAGTGATGATCTGATGTACTGACTGCCTCCACTGTAGTAATGATCTGATGTACTGACTGCCTCCACTGTAGTGATGATCTGATGTACTGACTGCCTCCACTGTAGTGATGATCTGATGTACTGACTGCCTCCACTGTAGTGATGATGATCTGATGTACTGACTGCCTCCACTGTAGTGATGATCTGATGTACTGACTGCCTCCACTGTAGTGATGATCTGATGTACTGACTGCCTCCACTGTAGTGATGATCTGATGTACTGACTGCCTCCACTGTAGTGATGATCTGATGTACTGACTGCCTCCACTGTAGTAATGATCTGATGATCTGACTGCCCCCACTGTAGTGATGATCTGATGTACTGACTGCCTCCACTGTAGTGATGATCTGATGTACTGACTGCCTCCACTGTAGTAATGATCTGATGTACTGACTGCCTCCACTGTAGTGATGATCTGATGTGCTGACTGCCTCCACTGTAGTGTTGATGATCTGATGTACTGACTGCCTCCACTGTAGTAATGATGATCTGATGTACTGACTGCCTCCACTGTAGTGATGATCTGATGTACTGACTGCCTCCACTGTAGTAATGATGATATGATGTACTGACTGCCTCCACTGTAGTGTTGATCTGATGTACTGACTGCCTCCACTGTAGTGATGATGATCTGATGTACTGACTGCCTCCACTGTAGTGTTGATGATCTGATGTACTGACTGCCTCCACTGTAGTGATGATCTGATGTACTGACTGCCTCCACTGTAGTGTTGATCTGATGATCTGACTGCCCCCACTGTAGTGATGATCTGATGTACTGACTGCCTCCACTGTAGTGATGATGATCTGATGTACTGACTGCCTCCACTGTAGTGATGATGATCTGATGTACTG
Organism: Salvelinus namaycush; assembly: GCF_016432855.1. Lineage (NCBI taxonomy): Eukaryota > Metazoa > Chordata > Actinopteri > Salmoniformes > Salmonidae > Salvelinus > Salvelinus namaycush. The sequence goes on from NW_024061009.1 coordinate 169,477, forward strand.
ACTGCCTCCACTGTAGTGTTGATGATCTGATGTACTGACTGCCTCCACTGTAGTGATGATCTGATGTACTGACTGCCTCCACTGTAGTAATGATCTGATGATCTGACTGCCCCCACTGTAGTGATGATCTGATGTACTGACTGCCTCCACTGTAGTGATGATCTGATGTACTGACTGCCTCCACTGTAGTAATGATCTGATGTACTGACTGCCTCCACTGTAGTGATGATCTGATGTGCTGACTGCCTCCACTGTAGTGTTGATGATCTGATGTACTGACTGCCTCCACTGTAGTAATGATGATCTGATGTACTGACTGCCTCCACTGTAGTAATGATGATATGATGTACTGACTGCCTCCACTGTAGTAATGATGATATGATGTACTGACTGCCTCCACTGTAGTAATGATCTGATGATCTGACTGCCCCCACTGTAGTGATGATCTGATGTACTGACTGCCTCCACTGTAGTGTTGATCTGATGTACTGACTGCCTCCACTGTAGTGATGATGATCTGATGTACTGACTGCCTCCACTGTAGTGTTGATGATCTGATGTACTGACTGCCTCCACTGTAGTGATGATCTGATGTACTGACTGCCTCCACTGTAGTGTTGATCTGATGTACTGACTGCCTCCACTGTAGTGTTGATCTGATGTACTGACTGCCTCCACTGTAGTGATGATGATCTGATGTACTGACTGCCTCCACTGTAGTGATGATGATCTGATGTACTGACTGCCTCCACTGTAGTGATGATGATCTGATGTACTGACTGCCTCCACTGTAGTGATGATGATCTGATGTACTGACTGCCTCCACTGTAGTGATGATCTGATGTACTGACTGCCTCCACTGTAGTGATGATGATCTGATGTACTGACTGCCTCCACTGTAGTGATGATGATCTGATGTACTGACTGCCTCCACTGTAGTGATGATCTGATGTACTGACTGCCTCCACTGTAGTGTTGATGATCTGATGTACTGACTGCCTCCACTGTAGTGATGATCTGATGTACTGACTGCCTCCACTGTAGTGATGATCTGATGTACTGACTGCCTCCACTGTAGTGATGATGATCTGATGTACTGACTGCCTCCACTGTAGTGATGATGATCTGATGTACTGACTGCCTCCACTGTAGTGTTGATGATCTGATGTACTGACTGCCTCCACTGTAGTGATGATGATCTGATGTACTGACTGCCTCCACTGTAGTGATGATGATCTGATGTACTGACTGCCTCCACTGTAGTGATGTTGATCTGATGTACTGACTGCCTCCACTGTAGTGATGATGATCTGATGTACTGACTGCCTCCACTGTAGTGTTGATGATCTGATGTACTGACTGCCTCCACAGTAGTGATGATGATCTGATGTACTGACTGCCTCCACTGTAGTGATGATCTGATGTACTGACTGCCTCCACTGTAGTAATGATGATATGATGTACTGACTGCCTCCACTGTAGTGATGATCTGATGTACTGACTGCCTCCACTGTAGTGATGATCTGATGTACTGACTGCCTCCACTGTAGTGATGATGATCTGATGTACTGACTGCCTCCACTGTAGTGTTGATGATCTGATGTACTGACTGCCTCCACTGTAGTGATGATCTGATGTACTGACTGCCTCCACTGTAGTAATGATCTGATGTACTGACTGCCTCCACTGTAGTGATGATCTGATGTACTGACTGCCTCCACTGTAGTGATGATGATCTGATGTACTGACTGCCTCCACTGTAGTGTTGATGATCTGATGTACTGACTGCCTCCACTGTAGTGATGATCTGATGTACTGACTGCCTCCACTGTAGTGATGATCTGATGATCTGACTGCCTCCACTGTAGTGATGATCTGATGTACTGACTGCCTCCACTGTAGTAATGATGATCTGATGTACTGACTGCCTCCACTGTAGTGATGATGATCTGATGTACTGACTGCCTCCACTGTAGTACTGATCTGATGTACTGACTGCCCCCACTGTAGTGATTATCTGATGTCAGTGTAATGATTTGCAAGAAACACGAAGTGTTAATCATCAGAGGTGAAATACTATTTGTGGAAAGCAATCTCATGTCATAGGAAGTCAATCTGCTCAGAGTTTGAGCCTGGACATGGTTTAGGAACAGAAACTAACAACAGACAAAGTGTGTGAAGAATAAAGACTTAAACACCAATGCCGTGCCGATGAAGAGATACACCCGAGGACATTCATATGGACTTAGTTTCCAAGCACACAGCAATAGCAACACTTTGGAGTAGAGTATAAAAATATCCCTCAGATCAATAGCAGCTCAAAGGGTGCCTTGTCAAGCATCGGGTATCTTCAGTTAGGCCTAACTCATATTGTCCGCTGCAACGTCTCACAATAGATGTGCAGACTGAGACAACTCATAATAAAACACAGTCTGAAATACTGTTCCAAATCAAATTGTTGACGTGAGAAAACTGATGTCACTCTTTTTGAATCACAAAAACTTAATTTTGAAGTATGTTTACATCTGAATCAATTGCTATTGATTGGTGATCCTAGTACACTAGATTATCAACCGCACGAGCTTTAAATGAAATAATTCTAGGAAGGCAAGTAGGCAACTGCTCTGAAGGCACCATGCAGCAATGCTGAGAGAAATCATTGAGGCAAAAGGTTGCTATGTAGGTTTGCATTTCTGACAACTAGTTTAGGGATAAATGTAGCCTTTGATCATGACTCTCGGTTCCATTACATTACGACTCTCGGTTCCATTACATTACGACTCTCGGTTCCATTACATTACGACTCTCGGTTCCATTACATTACGACTCTCGGTTCCATTACATTACGACTCTCGGTTCCATTACATTACGACTCTCGGTTCCATTACATTACGACTCTCGGTTCCATTACATTACGACTCTCGGTTCCATTACATTACGACTCTCGGTTCCATTACATTACGACTCTCGGTTCCATTACATTACGACTCTCGGTTCCATTACATTACGACTCTCGGTTCCATTACATTACGACTCTCGGTTCCATTACATTACGACTCTCGGTTCCATTACATTACGACTCTCAGTTCCATTACATTACGACTCTCAGTTCCATTACATTACGACTCTCAGTTCCATTACATTACGACTCTCAGTTCCATTACATTACGACTCTCAGTTCCATTACATTACGACTCTCAGTTCCATTACATTACGACTCTGTTCCATTACATTACGACTCTCAGTTCCATTACATTACGACTCTCAGTTCCATTACATTACGACTCTCAGTTCCATTACATTACGACTCTCAGTTCCATTACATTACGACTCTCAGTTCCATTACATTACGACTCTCAGTTCCATTACATTACGACTCTCAGTTCCATTACATTACGACTCAGTTCCATTACATTACGACTCTCAGTTCCATTACATTACGACTCTCAGTTCCATTACATTATGACTCTCAGTTCCATTACATTATGACTCTGTTCCATTACATTATGACTCTGTTCCATTACATTATGACTCTGTTCCATTACATTATGACTCAGTTCCATTACATTACGACTCTCAGTTCCATTACATTATGCATAAGAGTAATTGGAAGAAGGCATCTTCTGTACAGTTGTGTTAAGAACCCCAGCGCTCGGCCTGAACATGAACAAGCATCGCTTGTAGTACGGTTTTGTACGCATACGAACCTTATCTTCATATCAGCGAGAAATCATTTTCAAAAAAGGTTAAATTGATACACATCTTTATAGGGTATGGGTTCCCACACGGTCATATCTCTAAGTTACAGCGCAAATTAACGGAAGACCTGTGCTAATTAACTATCTAGCATGCTCCGAATACCTGTGTGTAACGGAAGGCCGCAAGAAACGTGTTGTCACTGAAAAATACTGTCGGCTGCAACTGTGATGAAGCCGGTTAAAAGTGTGCAGTAAGTGTATATTTTGTATATGTAGAATTATTTTTGATGTGATATGAATGTAAAGGACTTTATGCTTCTAAAATCGTATCATTGATTCCCGTTTAGATGGAGTATTTGGCTGTCAGACAGTATACCTGTGAAAATAACATTTGGTCATTGGACCTTAAAGAGGACATCTTGGGCTAGGGTAAATTAGGGCTGAACTAACTCAAAACAAGTTACCAGAACTTGAACTATAATGAATGAACCGGCACCCCGGTATATATTAATTTATATTTTACTGCTGCTCTTTAATTACTTGTTACTTTTATCCGTATTTATTGAAACTGCACTGTTAGTTAGGGACTCTACCTACACCTGTTGTATTCGGCGCATGTGACTAATAACATTTGATTTTGATGCAGATGAACGTGTTAAGATTAGCATAAAGTCAAAACGTCTTCAAGGATATCAACATATCAAAAGAACATTGCTACACGTTTTACAACATCGATCACTATGACTCAGTGATAGTCCGCTGGGGAAATAAAAATGCATGAACTTTTTCTCCACACCGCTGTGTAAAAGTTACCTAACTAACCAGGCTACAAAACGTTTTCAAATTAGACCATCTTGTCACTGTTACACCATTAAAAGTGCATAATTTTATGCGTCTTGAGAAATGTATCAAACTGAAAACGCTTGAATATTCGCCTAACCTAGCAAGAACAAGATGTAGTCCTTCTCCCATCGCTAGCGGGAGCCTCTGTTCACTAGCTTGACAGAACGTCAAGACCGCTCGTCCCCTCCAAACGCTGACCAACTAATTAGCTGATAACGGCATCCTCATTCAAACAGTCAACTACGACCCATCATTGTCATAAGATACTTTTTAACTAAATGTCTACAAAATTGACATGGACCGAAAAGGAAAAATACTTTTAATTATTCCGCTAGCTAGCTAATAAAGATATTCTATGCAGGAGACCGCTAACGAACGAGCGGGTCTCTCTCAACATCAACAAAAACATGTTCCAGCTTTCGCCTTATAGTCAATTCCTTTAAAGTTATCCTTTTGCACAAACAACATACATAAATTCACAGTAAAATTAGTTCCTTGTCGTTTAAATTACACATGCGAAGACTTGCGTTGGCATTATATCGTTTGCTAACCGTTTACATTTATAATGATTTCAAGCTGCGCTTTACCTTCAATTCCGCACTCTCCGCCATCTTGCAATTCCTAGTGCAAGCGTGATGACGTAATGTGACGTAGACGACCACTACGCTACGTGCGTGCGTGTGGGTGCAATTAAAATACCTGAAACGTTGTTTGAGTGCTCTAAAACTGTGTTAGTTATGCAGTAGATTTAATCCGTCACATATTTCGTTTCAAGAGATACGTTTAATTGACATGACACTTTAGGCATCTTTTGATGTCCTCAATCAATGCAAATTGCAACAAAACCTAGCTACCTGTGCAGCACAGACACAAATGCCATTATACTGTCTTAATTGATTCTAACAATGTTTCTTGTTTACATTTTCCTCTCCCAACCACCAACTTGTTCTTTGTAATGGAGTTGTCTCCATAGAAGTCTTGTACATCATTTCCTCCACAAAAAGAGAGTGACTCTGAGTCTGGCCTGATCTCTCTCTCTCTCTCTCTCTCTCTCTCTCTCTCTCTCTCTCTCTCTCTCTCTCTCTCTCTCTCTCTCTCTCTCTCTCTCTCTCTCTCTCAGAGAGAGAGAGAGAGAAAAGGGAAATCTTAACGCTACAGCAAACAAAGACATTCTAGACGATTCTGTGCTTCCAACTTTGTGGCAACAGTTTGAGGAAGGCCCTTTCCTGTTTCAGCATGACAATGCCCCCGTGTATAAAGCGAGGTCCATACAGAATTTTTTTTTTCGAGATCAGTGTGGAGGAACTTGACTTGCCTGCACAGAGCCCTGACCTCAACCCCATAGAACACCTTTGGGGTGAATTGGAACACCGACTGCGAGCCAGGTCTAATCGCCCAACATTAGTGCCCGACCTCACTAATGCTCTTGTGGCTGAATGGAAGCAAGTCCCCGCAGCAATGTTCCAACATCTAGTGGAAAGCCTTCCCAGAAGAGTGGAGGCTGTTATAGTAGCAAAGGGGGGGGGGGACCAACTCCAATATTAATGCCCATGATTTTGGAATGAGATGTTGGACAATACTTTTGGTCATGTAGTGTATTTACACACTGAGGTTGGAATAATGCTGCAAAATTGTGAGAATTATGATAACGCCGTTGTGTAGTTCATACATGCATGATCTATGAGTAGAATTACTTTCTTACCTTATTAATCAGCCACAAAATCCCTAGTTTGAATAATGCAACTATTTTTCTGGAAGCTGTACTGACCCATTTTCCCTAAATTTTCCACCACATGGGCCAGCCACCTAGCACTTTGACTTCAACCAATGAGCTTCAGCCCCTCGCCATATGGTGTATATGAAAGCTAGCAAGAGGCACATGATGCACCCACAGCAGAGCGAGAGAGACAGCAATGACTTGGTGCACATGTCTGCACATATGTGACATAGTACACCATTTCTGGGGACCACTTTTGGCATGTGAGTACTACTTTCAGAACTACTGGCTAAAAAGTATACAAGAGTACCGGAGAATCCCTTTAAGAGACCAATAAGACAGAGAGTTCCAAACCTCTGCCAATAATAGCTACATTTTCAGTTGTCCCCTCCTCACTCAGACCACTCCCAGACAATCCTAGCTAAATTCTTGCTTGAGAAATTGTCCTTTACTAAGAAGCAATTTTTGTTTGTTTTCAATTAAACTGGTCCAATATAATGACAGTGAGGTACTTCATTGTTATCCAGAAATGATTTGATATGGAGATAAAAAGGGCTGCATTGGACCTTTTAAAACAGTTCATAGTGTACTCTCTCTTCAACTACAAACATTTTACAACGTTGCCCACCCTGAATGCATCTTTATAATATAGACTAACAAGGTGTCTAAAGCACCCAATAAATTAGTTCCAATAGGATTGGTAAACACGCAGCAACAGGAAAACTAGTTTGGAACGAGATAGCAGTGGGATTGGGCACTGCTTCAGAATAGGGACCTATCGACTTAACGTTTGAAAAGTTATAAATGCTGGACATTCATGAGCCAGTAGATGGCACTATCTCCATTGTCCAGTAGATGGCAGTATCTCCATTGTAATTCAGACTATGCTAAATACAGATTCCCCACAATTTTTCTGACATTTATAGAGCCCCCAAAGTCCTCATCAAATTGTTAATATGACTATGTTATCTCTAATCATGAATAAGATAATGCCCCCCAGCTTTCCAGTGTTGTACTTATATCTATGTATTTTCTTTGGTTATACCATACATGGCTACTCCTTATCCCTAAGAGGGACATGAATAGAACACTGGGTGGAGTACGTGACTCCCTAACAATGCAATTCATCTTCAATGTAATGATTGATGACACAAATCCATTACGGATTACTTTAGTCAACCATAGAAGGCTCACGTGGAGGGGCTATTTGAACAGGGACGGCTGTTGCACATTTTCCAGTCCCCACCTGTTCAATGTGATGTCCACAGTGACAGGACAAGTGCAGGTTAACGTTGTATTGGCCTTTGTCAAATAAGTCATTTAAAGTTATGATTCCAACATTGGCATAATGATCAGGAACAAACAGTATTTCTAATAGGTTGATAAACGTGTACCTCTATGATGTACAAAACCGTACCCTTTCATTCTCATGTTTGGCCGGGCCATTTTGAACAATTGTAACAAGTAAGCAAATAAATCTGAAATCATTCACTGTGAAAATGGGTTCACTCATTACAACTGATATTTAAGTGGGCTTTTATATGTTTGGGCGAACCACGACAAACAGTTTGAGTGACTTTCAAAAGAGTATTGTTTGGTATTGAGGGCAGCCCTCCGCTACTATTTACCAAGGGTGTAATGGGTTATGTGGTCTGTTCATTCTTATAATTTAAGAAGACTTTTATTCATGGCTTCTCACAATCATACTCAATTATACAGTCATACTAAAATATATCTTAAAAAATATCATGATAAAAACTGAAAAAGAATCATACTTCAACGGTATCTGTTAATCATTGTGATGTAATCAATGGCACTATGTCAGTATTTCACTCAAATGTCAGTTGAACTTGTGAAGTTGTGTTGAGTCAAATGTTTAATAGTTTGTGATATTATGAGGCTTAACAAGCCAGTAAATATATAAATGATCATATCAATACTGTGTTCCTGATCTAAAATATACCATGTGCAAAAAAAAAAAGATCACATCACTTGTGTTTAATGCCATTCTTATGTGGATGGAACAGGAAAATGAACACTACGGTTCATAAACAACTTCTTCAGTATACCTTGTGTAAACATGTTACAATAGACACACGAGTGGTTAGTATTCAAATGAAAAGGTGCCTTCATGTGGGGACCAATTACCATCAAAAAAGATTAATATTCAACATGCATCACTGCCATTATGCGAGCATCTCTCTTACGCCTAGGGACAGAGGGCCATCTAAAGAGCATTTAATCAATAGCTATTAGGCTTCACATCAGAATAATTAGATTTCACTATTAAACAGGGCTATTCCCCTGACAGAATGTCGAACATAACTTGACTGGACTTCTGAGACAGCCCATGTATGGAATGAATCGTTTGATATGATATAAAACAAAAATGTAACAACCTGAATGCTAAATTTATTTTAAATCATGCTGTTATTCCTTAAAGGTTCCAGCAGGTGTCAGTATCGTTCCTATTAAGAGACATTCAGGAGACGAGGCAAAAAGAGGATTAACTTTTTAATCGTATTTTACATTAATTTCTGATATAATACATACATGAGTCTTATTGGCCCTTAATGGGGTCACAACAACACTTTTTAAAGGTCATATATATCGTGGAAAAAATAACCAACTGGCTTGGAATTGATTTAAAAAAAAAATGGTTACAGAAATCAACTGCACAACATGGAATTCAGTCACAAATGGCAGTTTCAAGTCTCTTTACGTGGCGTCTTGGTTTCCTTTAATCTCATCCCCACTCATAACTCTTGCCATGCACAAAGGATTGACATGACAAAATAAAGCCTACAGGACATAATTAAATACACAACAAATAGGTTTGGTTTCTGTGCCTGTGGTTTATTTAATGTATGGTAGGGTTCTGACGAGGATTCAAACCCTTTATTAAGTACAACAGAAGCTGGGTGTGTCTTGTAACCGAATGCTCAAATCATACGGAAGAAATATACCTTTTATAATGAATATACTGTACATGGTATCTATGTATGATTAAAAACAATCATAGTTGAGACTGAATGAACATTCTATTCACTGTAAAAGACTTGTGTTCTGTTGTGACATTTTAGGCAAATGGAACCTTTTTAATTAGCTCAAGGTTGAAAGGTCATTGGTTACTTCGAAAATAAGTGCTAGAATAAATGTTGGCGCCATTAGAACAGTGTTTCCCTTTCCTGGTCCTGGGGACCCAAAGCGGTGCACATTTTAGTTTTTGTAACAACACTCACACACTTGAGTCAACTAATCAACAATTCATCATCAAGCCTTTGATTTGAATCAGGTGTGTTAGGGCTAGGACAAACTAAAAGGGTGCACCACCTTTGGATCCCCCTGGTCAAGCATTTGGGAAACGCTGCATTAGAAGGAAGTGTATTCTATACATTAGATGCCTAACAGAGTTTACTTTATCCAGATCAGTAGTAATGTTGCCAATTTTTTAAAGTGCTTTACATCAATAATATACATTGTTAAATGTTTCAGATGAACAGAACAGATTAACGACTAACTTAAACACAAATAAATATATGTAAAAACACATACATGTGGTAAAACAACCCAAGAATGCTAGGATTCATGTTACTTATGAAATATCACATTATACAACTCATTGCACATCTCCACATATATATATATATATATACGGGATATATAAAGAGCAATGGATTATGATTCAAAGGGACTTGGTGAGTCCATATCAAGAGCTCTTTACAACTTGATAACTGTCTATAAATACACCACATACAATGGACCAGTCGTTTGGTCTTGGTGTATCGTCAAGAGTTCTTTTCAATGGAAGGTCTAGTTCTCCTAACCTCCATAGCCACTTCTTCTGGGTTAAATAAATAGCGCTGGAGTGTGTACACAGGTTGTGAATCCTTGGATGACTGGTGAGGGAGGGCAAAGGTCAAGAAGTTACGGAGAGACTGTGACTACTTGAGGTGGGTGTCTCTCTTTTTGGCTGCAGTGAGCTGTACTGGAGTCAGTGTGTGTGGGGGGGGGGGGGGGGGGGGGGGTCTATTATGGAGGCAGCAGAGGGGGTTTGAAAGTACAGGCTCCAGTACAGTGGCGAGGGGTCAGCATCTTGCAGGAGAAATGGTGCAGGGCGTCATGAGCTTCTAGGGAGAAAGGGGATGTGTCACTTCAAACACTGGGCAGATGAAATGTATTTGTTGTATTTCTATCCACACTATGTATTCTCTCGTCCTTTCCTCTAAGTTCAGTCTACATGTCACAGTAGTTCTGCTCAATATCAAATGAGCTAGGAATTAGCATATCATAAGGACACACATGCTAGCGAAGAATAAAAAGTAGCACTTGCATAGGTACGGTTGGACAATAATTTGACAAAGACTACTAGTCATAATCAAAGTCCACTAGAAGGCTATGCTCTTGCCCAGCTAGCCATTTAATTAATTCACAAATGGACTGAAACTGGATACATGTTCTGTTTTTGGACCATATAAATTACCTTTTAGCTTCTGTTGTATTGCATAACGCGCCTTTCTTTCTTGATCCAACTCGCTGCACAAAGTGTCTAAGCAAACAACACATAAATAATAAGAAAAAAAAACGCAATAATTGAGCTACAAAGCGGTGGTTTGTAAACTTTGAAATGGATGACTGTAATTTATGTAGTTCACCCTCGGGTATTTTGAGTGACCTCTTAGTGTAGTTGAAGTGTGTATTTACACTACCGCGTTCCAGTAACTCTAGAACTAGTCTATCCGTGAAAGGGCGGCATCAGCTGTTGTCGTCTACTGTATGTAACTGATACGACGATACGTAATGGTCTGCCTTTTACATTTTCCAGTGCGTGATTTAGGAGAAAATAACATTTACAAACAAAACACAGCGAAATCAATCTCTCTATGGTTTGATATTATTGCAGTTCATTCGACAATTTCCAGTCAAATTGCGAAAAATGTTGACTATTTTACAGGAATGTTAAGCTATTATTTGTAGATTGTGGACATGCAGCCTAATTCTATAATGACCGAATTTATGCAAGTGTCACTTTCCCTTCTTCATTCTTGTGTGGTACAAGGAAGCAACAAAGTCAATATGACTGTTCTTGTACATGCATGTTTTCATACGTTAGAACGTCAACGCTATAACGATATGGGTCATTTCATTCAATTTAAGTCGAGACATATTATTTAATTTATTAAAACATTGACCATTTAGCATATTCCGATTATTTTTCCTGGAGACTCACCTCGGACAATATGAAGCTGTTGGACCATCTCTTCTCTGTAGGACAGTTCCCTCTTCATTTGGTCCTGAAAATTATCTGCATAGTGAGCAAGCAGACGGCTACTATTAACACAGTGCGCAAGTCCAAATAATAGAATTTAAGCCTAATGGGTTCTCAACATTATGACATATGACTATATTAAAATAAAGACCTCAATGAGTGGGAAACAGGAGCAGCTCTCGCTTTTGAAGCTAAACAAGAATTTAATTCCATTTCAGCACCATGTCGCTGTCCACTAATGTTTGCTTCATTGTAGTCAATATGTTTGCTGTATGTCTCTTTATGTTTAAACTCATTCTGATACAGGCTAAGATGGTGGAAACGTGAATGACTTTAACTCTTAAAAAATAAAGTTAAATTTAAAAAAAAAACTAAGTTAAGAGATCAAGTTGCGCCTGTTTCCCCTCATGTAAATCTTTCATATCAGCTGCACCTCGACTCTGTGTATGTTTAAGCAGTAGGACAATAAAGCGTCCTACCTTTTAAACTTTGAAATTCGCGTTCCAACTTTTTTCTGAGCTCCACTTGTTCGACAAGCTGTTTCTGAAGTTCCTCTGCAAAACGAAGCGGTCATCACCATTATCATAATCGTCGTTGTAAAAAGGCAATAGGCAAAGCTGTAAATTCCAAATGTGGCTTTCAACATACTAGGCCTATATATTGCAGACCTATCTTAGATAGCCTGTTCAACAATTAAAGCATTTGATTTTGATTACAGGCATTTATAGGCCTAATACAATACAGGCCTATGGGTAAAAACAACCACAATGTTTCCCTTGGTTTATTTCCCTATAGTATCGTAATAACTATTATCAGAAGGCCTATGGTTGGAACGCTAACAGTCGTTTAGCCTCACTGTGTCTCCAAGCATGGTATTGCTAAATAATTAGCTCCATCGCCTCGGGGTTAGAGGCTCGAGCGCCGCAGCTTAATGGCTGGGCTCGTTAAAATATTAATAGTGTAAAAAACGATTTCGTGTTACAATAAGTAGAACAATTCCGTTTCTCATAATTTAACATTAGAGGAGGTTAACGAATGGAAAACAATTCAAACGTGACCGTGCAAACTTGTGTTAAGCTGTAGGCATAACATTTTTTTATCAAGCGATTAATAAAAAAAAAATAGATTATTAGACAGATCATAATAGGTATTATGTTGTTAGTGCAGTACCTAGATATGGAAGGGAAAACCTCACCAGTATAACATATTAGACTGGTGATTCCACACGTCGTAGCCTACACAAGACCAACATGGAAAATGGTTCTCATGTTCCATAAAAAGGCTTATAATTAACAACACGAGGGTTTTTTCGAATGTTGAAATGGTAGGCTTTGAGGAAGTAGAGCTACAAATAGAGCCGCGTTCACACGTGTTCGTTATGTTTAAAATATAACTCTGTTAATCCAATGCTAAATATGATTTTTTATTCACAGAACCGACAATTAGCCTATTATGTTTAGTGATTTCCACCTTGCTTTGATCAATTTAGGATGAGATCTAATGACTTGAAACGAGGCTAGGCCTACTTGTTGGTCGTTTTGCATGAGGCTAATCAATATAAACAAATGTCAATGATCATTGATAAAAGTCAAATGATTACCTTTAGCCATGTTTTCGATATCTTTTTCGTGGATCCTACTGACGTCATGCTGACGTAATGCCCCATCGCCTGCAAGAGAAATATTAAAGATGGCATCAGCTCATTAATTCATCTAATTTACTAAATTTTCTGTTATAAATTATCATATTTGCAACAGTAAAAAGTGAAAAACCTTTGGCTAACAATTTCGTAACATAAAATATAATACAGTAGTCTATATTACCATGGTAGGCCTACTAAACTTTTACACACACGCGCGCGCACACAGAGACTCACATGTTGGGCTTTCCTTTGCTTGGTCCTGATAGGCTCTCTGTGGAACGTCCTCTCTTGTAGGAGAACGTTGTTTATGTGGGTCGGAAACATGGAGGACACCTGATAAAGACAGACGGTAATAAGCGACGTGCCTATTTGCATACAGAAACTATACCATGAATATGTACTATGCAAGATAATAGGCCTACCGTTCGATTGCAATGGGCTGCTATGTTTTGATCCAAACGTAGATGGACCGTTCAAAGGCATTTGTCCATCCTTTTCATGTGTGTACACCTGCAAAATTAACCATCGCCATTAGTCAATACAACTGCAATTATCTATAATTCTCTTAATTTCACAAGCAATTCTTTGAGCGGATATACCCACGTGACACGTCTCCAATTTATAATTATAGGTTAGTAATTCAATTGTTGTCCACCTATCTAAATTGCGGTTTGACTGACATTAGGACGAGGCCGGCGCAGGCCTAACCTTTTCCCAACACACTACAAGGCTCGCAGTAAACACTCCAAAACAGAACCACTTCAATTATCTTTAGAACAAAAGACAAGACAAGACTAGGCTCCCACTCGGGGACCTTATTAAAACAGGCATACTCCATTCTCAATCTCTTTAATATTGGGACGATGGTCTTTTTTGTAAATGTCATTGCCAAAATGTATTTTAACAAAAGATAATTTCCATATTTGTTCCAACCTGCCAATGTATGTCTAAACAGGCTCAGCCTTCTGTAATGTCAGGGTTTTCAACAGCACAATAAAACGTCATGCGAGAAGGCCTGGGTATAGTTAATATAAGTGGCTTTTTTTTTTTCTTCATTTGACCAAAATATGAAATCCCCTTGCAAAAACGCGTTGAATACATCACATTAGCCTACTGTTTAGGCTTCACACTGTTAAAAGCTGCCAGCCATATCAACATCCTATATAGCATAGGCCTATGACAATTGGAACATTAAACATAGCATGATGACCATGCTTTATGCCCATGCATTTACAAGACCAAACATCACCCATTTTCATATGAGATCCAAACAAGTCTCCGTGGATTGATGCCTAAATTATTTTTACAAACATGTGCGTAAATAGATTGAACATCAAAGCACTCATATGGACATTGGCACACTTACTTCGTACACCGGTGTATCATGGCGCTCTGACACCTGTCCACCGTGCCTCTCGTCATCAGAGGACCCGGAGTGGGGATCTTCCGGGTGTGGTCCTGGACTTGTCCCCAGCTCTTGACTATCTTCCGGCCCGGAATGGGCTGAGTTGAGGGGCGGGGGACTCTGACGGTCCTCCACTGACAGTTGGACTGACTCTTCATCCTCTTGTGCCCTGTTTGACTCCACGTCAACGTCTGGGTCGTCCACGCTATCCACATCCGGGGACATAGACCTATAGCTAGAACTTTCACTCACGAAATCTGGCGATAGGTAACCAGAGCGCACACCGCTGTACGTGTCCCTGTTGCCGTATAGCTTTGCAATGCTTTCGGCGTCTTTCACCACAGGTCTGAACGCAGAGATGTAATTTATCTTCCGTGGAGTTGTGGGGAGTCCTTCCGTCGACCGGGCCTCATCCCCGGATTTATCCTCGTCGTTCCGGGTGGATTGTGAGCTGGAGCACCGTTCGCTGTCGTGAAAGCTATCCTTAGGTGTGTTTGCGCACCGGTCACTTTGATCCGATAACTCGAGATCACTCTGTCGGACACTTAAGAGCTCTGTGGGTGGTTTGGGTGGTGACTGTTGATACGGTGGCATCGGTAGGCCACCTGCAGTAGGCCAAAACATCGGGAAAGAGGGATAGATACTGTCCTTTGCTCCTGGCCAAAAGACACCCGAAACGTTGGTTTTATTTGTCTCTCCCACTCCGTCGTCCTTCTTTTGACACAGTCCAAACGCAGGGAATCCATACGGGTGGGGAAAGAGAGGTGGCTGGATCTTTTGAAGCATCCCAAAGCTCTTGCTGGGCACAGGGATAACCGGGTAGTTCCGGACGCCATTTGACAGACTGATGTTAGGCCTACCTCGGTCTTCGTCACAGCGCAACGTTTTATGGGGTACCTCGGGGGAACTTCTTTGGGTTGGGTTACTGGTGGAATGTGACTTCAAAGGAGAGGACATGGATGACCCACTCATAGGTAGCGTCCTCTTACGACTTCCCCCGTTGAACATCGCTTTAACATCCTCCCACGCGTGGGCAACATCATCCGACGAGCTTTTGTCTGTCAGTTTGAGATGGCGCCTCCACGAATTGAAGTTTGCTGCGTCTGGCTGTGTATACTTGGACTCGGGAGTGCGATGGGAGTGGAATATGAATTTATTCGGGGAAAAATACATGTTACAATATGTGCATTTAATGCACTTGGCCCTCGAGCTGTTATACCTTGCAGGTATGAAGCTACCTCTGCTTCCCCAAGCGCATTCATGAGAGACATCAAAAGCGAAATTTTCCGGTAGCTTCGGTGGGTTGTGAGCACCGAGGAATGATTTACATAGCCTCTCCGCCTCCCGCTTGGTGATCATACCGCAGCGCCGCGAGGAGATTGGCATGGCGCCAGCGCGCCTCAGTATCTCGAGCTGGACGGGCGTGCACTGGACGCAGGTGATTCCAAGAGCAACGCGTCGGTTATGGATTTCGTTGTAACTGTAGTTCTTTAGCAATGTGTTGGATATCTGCGCCAAGCAAAGTCTTTCCTGGCCATCTATGACCAAAGACACGATGTGCACTCCATATAACGCGGTCTCGCTGACTTGGTTAGGCTTCAGGGAGATGGGGCTGGAGAAGGGCTGAACGTCCTGCTTGGAGCTGGGGGAAGAGCTGGAGTCTCGTCCCGCTGGTTGTTGATTGGGTATCGACTCCATTCCTGGAAGTCTGTAAATAAATAAAATAATTTTAGGGTAGCCTATTGCACTACCAAATAGGCCTACAGTTGGCATAACTCCTGTCAAAAAAATGCACTAGCTCTAAATTGTTTGCAATTCATTCCAAATAAATAAATAAAGTCCATGAAATTATAGCTTTGTAATTCATCTTACCAATAGGCCTACGCACGCACATTTCGTGCAATAATAATATGGTCAAGGTCTTAAAAGTAACGCAGAAGATCAGTGTTATTATATACTAATAACTATGCATTATTATTATTACACACTTAGTGTTATTATAGAACAATCAAAAACAATTTCAACCCAGCATTATTCACAAAAGACAAGGATTAGTTAGCTATTCGTTTTTGGTGACACAGTTCTAAATAAATACATAAATAATAGCCTAATAAATAAAATAGGTCTACATAATTTAATATAAACGTTCAATTTTATACGAGCATGTTTAGTATAGGCATATTAATATTAAGTGTCTACATTTTTTTTTAAATTGTATTGTATTTTTTTGTAGGACTATGCCAACTAAGGCTATCCATGATCAGTTAGTTGTTTATTGACGGGACCTTTTCCTGTCTTCTTTAAATCGGCTCAGAGCCGAGGGTGATTACTTAAGAACTACATAAGATCCTTACACGCAAAAGAGCAGAAGGAAAATACACTCTGAGCTGCGCCAATGCGCTTACCAGAGAGGAAAAGAACAGCTAAGCTGCTTTCTTGGTAATTACACGGGTTCAATTGTACGTATTTGATCTGTTAATAAAAGACTAGCCATATATATAATTAAAACATCGCATGCGTGTCTCCCTAGATTAACGTAGGTACAACGGCTTATAGGCCTACAATAAAATAAAATAAATCGACTTTTACAAAAGGCAAATATTTCCCTCACATCCGTCACATCTTTTTTGTTTTGCGCAACGGTTGTAAATATATGTTCTATAAGTCTTCCGAAAATAATATATTAATTGGAAAATAAATTAAAGGTAACACTTACGAAAAACATGTCAAATATGAAGCTGTTGTGACTGGTGATGAGACATTAAAATTTCAATAGAAAATACACAAGACAACGAATTGAAAAGAGTAAGATCGTTACCTTTCTTTCTGGAAAAGAACACAGTACTCCTAGGCTTAGGAAACAACTTTTCATCAAAAAGTTGAACAAAAATCACCGACACAAGCAGAGGTCTAGTCCGAGATAAAAAATATACTGTTGCTGGATGGACCAAGCGTTCAGACTAGCCTAATATCTCTCTGTCTCTGTCTCAGTACAGTGAACGGACTTCCATCCTCTTCGACTCTCACGGGCTGAGTGGCGCACGAGAGAGTGACCGCATGGCAGTCCTCGAGCCTTCGCCACTCCTCAAGACAGCAGTCGACGCTCCTCACTGAAGAAGTGACCGCTAAACTAATGGATGGCAAGGCACACCCACTTAGCGTTCCTTCTCTTTAACTATATTATCTCCTGGACAATGAAGGAACAACAGCCACTAGGCTATCACTTGATCCATTTAAACTTTACTCAGTGGATCTTTCATAGAAGTGGGAAAAAAATATTAAGAGAAAGATAGATGGATAGATATATATTGCATTAACATGGTGTGCTAAGTAGTAAGGTGCATTTGATAGATTTCTATAATGACACAATTAATGACCAACGATATTTTAATAAGACAAATAATTATAATTTGATGGGTGCATTTATTTGTCTTATTTCACACATGTAGGTGCAAGTGTGTATTATACCCATGTGCTAATTGGAAATGTTTTTATGATTTATTTATTTTGCATATCCCAACTCTTCATGGGAGAGTAACTGTCCCTACCAAATGCCAATGAAGGCCTATAGACTATTTCCAGTATTAACAAACGAACAAATTTAGGACAAAACTGAATATGAAATCGAAGGCAACAAAAGGGCTGAATGTATCATTTATCAAGTTACATGACCATCTGTTTTGCTTCTCGTGGACACGCAAATCAATTCCAGCCCTTCTGGTAAAGACGCCATGAATTTTAAGGCTCGCGTGCTTTTGTTCGAATGTCAAACAATTGGACACGTTTTAAATCACATACTGTGCATTCTTAGATTCTGCATTGAAAATGGACCGAATCCTAGATGAGCGGATAACTTGCCTCGGGCGGGACTGTCATATGCTGCTGCACACCCTCCCCCCCTCTCAATACCCACCACCCACGAACCACACTGTCAGTAAATGAGGGAAATTTGTTGAGCACACAGGACACGGTGCGAGCAGATTGCGTCTACAAATAGAGTGATATATTAGAGCAATAGGCTGAGGTTAGTGATGAAACCCAATACTGTAAGACCATATTAACTATTCATAACCTGATCAATGCCCCTCAGTTAACCCCAGTAAGCCTTGTGCTGAGGTATCAATACCTTGCCGGGGCATAAAGTTCAAGGAAAGGCATGCAAACTTTTCTTTTTAGTTTAAAATAACATTTAAACTATTTTCACAAGTAGGCCTAAATACAGGAGTTGAACAACATTTGGGTACAGTCTGAATGACAGAAGTTTACGTTGTGTTTGAATTGTTGTATTTTAAAAAGTAGTTTTTCCAATTTGGTTTTTATTTTTTAAGGACTTACTAAAATTACAATTTGTGTGTTATTTTAAAATGCACATGTAGCCTGGATGCCTATAGCCTATATTCCTAACATTGTCTGTCCTAAATGGACACTGATTAAAATGTAATTAATCAAACTGTCCGGGCCAAAATGTGAACAATTACCACAATCAAATAGGAGTTAATAACGTCCACAAACGCCCCCCAGCCAACTATTGCTAAGCAGACACCATTAAAGTAGAACATCTATGCCCTTTAAACCTAGCATAAATTAGCCTATACATAATATGTTGCCATTGACAACTAGAATTTACATTATGGATAAGCTAGCTACATATATAGCTTACCTAGGTCTAGATGAACTGAAAACAGTTATGCGCCAGATGTTTTGGGATTGACACCCTCCGTCTCGTAAAATAGATATCACGACCTTAAACATCTATGGTTTCTTTATTAAAAAACAATGTCAAAAGAAATTCTATCTATGTAGGCCTATTAAATAGCCATGCAAAACATTAGCCTATACTGAGCATGTGGACAATAATTCGTCTCTTCATAAATTTGGCCTATTCAAATGTTATCAATCATTATTATGCGGATGAATATGAGAATTATTTCGAAAGTTGGACTTCGTTTTCCATGCAATGCACACGCACCATAGTCAGACAGCGAGAAAGACCGTCAGTTTGGCTCCCTGCAATATTGATAGAAAAGGAAACCTAAACCCGAACCGGTCCCGTCGTGTCGTCTTTCACAATCAAAAGGCTTTCCTGCAGCCCAACAATAATTACAATTTTATACTGTAATTATTCCTGTGTTTTTAATTATTTAGACCACCGACTGAATACGCCATTGTGACCGCTTATTCCGGAGAAACGTGAGCTCACGTGGCTCACAACGCTCTCATTAAAGGCGGGAGTTCAGCGCAGGTATACAGCACGAGAGCAGCGCTTTTAATTAGCGGATTCAGCGGTAATTTTAGGCGAGCCCTTTATTACCGTTGGATACACATCAATGAGATCTTTTTTCGAAGAGTAAATTACCTTGAGACTCATTTATATGCATTCAATTGTTTAAACAAACCTGCGCTACAATATTAATGCGTTCCGTGTTTAAGTCAGTAGAATTCCAAACTCTGTAGAGGTGAACGTAATGTAATATTTAATACATGGGTAGATTGGATATTGACAGGTGACATTCTTTATTCTATCACTTCAATAACATGAACTTTGGCTACAACATAAGAGCAGGCTACACCAAGTAGCCTGTATTCCAGTTTAGATGCATTATTGGAACGTTTTTTTTCTTCATAAACCAATGTGATAAAAATAAACTTAAATCCCAAATTTTGTCACAGCAAATGGCAGACATGGTAACAACCTACACTAAAATGACAGTAAATAATGAATTAGGATGTGAGTGACATACATATATAGACCAGAGTAGGCTAGGCTACTATTTGCACTCTATCATATATTGAAGTAGCCAACAACAGATCATAAACAGAGAGGAGTTGGGTAAAAGGGGCTTCGCCTATACCGGTGTATGAATTAAGGCATTAATAACAAGTAGCATCTCTCCTCGCGCTCTACGGTGGTTCGGAGAGTGCCAATAGCCAAATTGGAGGTGAGACATCTTCAGAGGCTGGTGCGGCTCCATCTATGTTCTTGGTGCTAACCCGAAAAGGGACCACACACGTATATTTGACAACTTGATTAAATGTAATATGAATTAATCTGAATAAACTATAATTCCATTAAAGTGATCAATATATATATGCCGATGAATTAGAGTTCGCTGCTAAACCATGACCACAATGTAGCCTACGAAATAGGTATAGGTCTACACTTCGTAAAATTGAGAAATTACGCTAGGCAACATATGGCAATCTAAGCGTTGATCAATGTTATATTTTGACTAACATAGGCTGGTCCAGTGTACACTCTGCTAAGCTTAGAGTGAATCAGAATAAAAACACATATAGGCTCATAGTCTATTAATGCAAACGAGACATAGGTTCCAGTTAACTTACTGATACGAGTTACATGTTTTCTGATTGTCTATTAACATACACTCTACTAACTCTTATTTCAATCAAATCTACTTCTAGAGGCATTTCAAAAGAATAAATAAAAGTAGGCTATATTAAACATTTCATTCAAGGTAAATCAGTCCTTTAGGTAAAAAGCCTTCATGGCCTTAAAGCAAGTTCCAAGTGGAAAAGATTGTCACATAAATCAAATGTGCCTAATTCAGGAGAAGTTTAATAACAGAACCGATCGAGAGCGAATGTTCTATAATTAACAGTTGTATCAGCACCCTATAAAACCGTGACCCCTATACATTCCATTTTAGAAGCCAATCAATCCGCTTCTTACATATTGCTCTCCCTGTGCTGATAGGCTACACTTAAATGGGCTCCCCGAGTCCTTTTGGTTTCAAGTGAAAAGAGCATTTCGATTACACTTTTTATTGGGAAAAGATTGCTCCAAGAGGAACGCGTTGACTCGAAAATTAAACGGTGACATTTTAATTACTGGACATTGATAAAGGGATCCGGGTAATGGCGGAGCACAGCGCCGACGCCTATTGTCTGACCTGATGTGCTAATCAACTTGGACTGCTCTGTAAAAAGGTCACCAGGCGATACAATAAGGGCGCGTGCCTCGGTGGCAAATGGGAATATTAAGGCCCGGGATTGAGTAAAATGGAGACGCATCTCCAAACAAAACCCGGTCAATATCCCAACGGGGATGTTGATGGTAAAACGAGATTGAGCATCCACGTTTTCATCAGACAATAGGTCAACATTTAACATCGCTATACATCATGTTTTACTCTTTCTATTTAGTAAACAATTTGCATGGTATCAAATGTTCATTTCGAAGACTTTGTATCAATTTCCAAACAATCCTAGAAAAAGGTAGGCTGTTTATCAAATTGATTATCTGCATGGGTACATTTGAATCCACACAAAATGGATAATCATCAGAGCAGAGAGAGGGAGTGGATAGAGTCACTTGAGACCTCATCAGTTGTGACCAACTCTACTAACAATCTATTACTCCACCGACATCCCACTTTTATGCTGCGGAAAAAAACATGATTGGGTTGGATACTTACAGTACATAGTCTACTTACTTACTTGTGCCTTTGTGGTGTAGGGGCTTGAGTTCCCTAAAGGCCCTGAGAGCTATCCTGGGGGTGAGGAGGTGGCCCTGGTAACAAGGTCCTCCAGATGGTTGGTTGGATGTTGGTCTTTCTAATGATCCCACCATGTACTAACTAGACCATGGGCTCTCAAACTTTTTGGGCTTCTTGACCCACCAATGACATTGTCTTTTGTGACCCTGGCACAAAAATATACAGCCTAAAAAATATAATTTTGGCAGTGAAGAGAATTGCACATTTCCTGCAATTCTACACATTTAGTCATGGAGCTGAAATAAAATGTTGCAGTTTTAAAGCCACATTTTTTCCAATTCTATACATTTCGCCATCGAGCTGAGAGAACATTTAGCAGTTACACTCATATCCTGCAATTCTACACATTTTGACATGACTAATGCTGTGTTCTTATGCTCAAACATTATAACAAAATCAATGGCGATTGTCTAGCTTTTATTTGGTTGATTGTAAGTTCTCAAAGGCCATAGGCTATAATTTTAAAATATATAGTCCATTATCTTTTCTGCATACTTTCTAGTTCGTTTGTGGTTTAAATTTACACTTAAAGCATTTTTCTATCACAAAAATGTATTTGTGGAATGCACAAAAAATGCAATTCCGCAACCCACCTGGACCCCTGCCTCGACCCAAAGTGGGTCCTGACCCACAGTTTGGGAACCACTGTGCTAGACTGTAATTATTGACAATATGCAAACACTTTCCTGTGGCCTTATGTTGTAATGGGGATGAAGATGATGAAGTTGATAAGTGGCTGGCTAACAGCTAGCTTGAGTCTCCACACACCTGGTTTCCCTGGGTCGAACGTGGTTTAACGTCTCAAGAACAGTACCCCTTTGCAGGGCAGTGTTCCTAATATTCTTAGTTCCACAGGTACAGACCAAAACCAGCAGAGGGATGGCAAAACTACTCTGCCAACGTTCTGTCTTTGCAGGCAAAGACGCCCTCACTTCAGGCTGTGCTCAACATTTTTTATTGGCATTTTCACCCAAGGGCATCTGTCTTAACTCGGTGCAAAAACAAAAAACACTGGTCCTTAGTAGTGTTGAAATGCCCAGGGTTAAAAATCTGACTCAGAGGGCAAAATACATCAACTTTTGTTTTATCCTGGAGTCACACTGAGATGTGAACTCCTTCTGTGGTTTAGATTTACAGAAAGAAAAAGAAAATCTATCATTTCCAAATAAAAACCCAAACTGAAATACAGACTTTAAACTTTAAAGGACATAATAAGGTCATCTTGTAAAAAAAACACAACTAAATTGTTATTATCAAAAGTGAATCACTTTAATCCATGTCTCATTCATCAACTAATCCAGTTCACGAACCAATTCAAACTCAAAAGGCATCCAATTTGCTACAGCTAGTTTTGACATAGAATACTTTTCATGGTCATGGGTGACTGGGTACAGCTTATATTTTAAAACGCTCATGGTTATTGCAAAAAACACTGGGCAATCTTTCAGCGAAGAGAGAATACATTATTGGTCATAGAAATACAAGGACATTAAGATTTTTGTTATTGTTGATGCGGTTATATTATTGCACTCTCTTCCCTTGATCAAATGAATGAATGGTGAATTTACATATCACATTGCACAACAACACATTAAACCATTTCAACTGGCATACTCAGACTGGGTGTTCACAGAAGGCCACTTAAATCACATTACGGCAAAGTCTGAGACAACTGTATGAAAGGTTGTCACTACATTGTCTAACAGAGTCTCTGCATACCAGATAGCTTTTTTGTCCGTATGTGTCAAGGGTCTCAGAGTAGGAGTGCTGATCTAGGATCAGGTGCCCCCCCCCCCCCAGTCCATGTAATCTTACCGTTGGGATCTAAAAGGCAAAACGGGTTTTAAATGAGCACTCCTTCTGTGAGACGCTTAATACAGAACCATCTATTAAAGCACTGGAGAGTGCTGCCAAACCTCTCATTGCCAGGAATCATTTGGAGAACAAAGTGAAGCAAATGTTTCCAGTGTACCATGTAAAATAAAACAGGAGTAAAAGCTGATTGTTCTGAACTGTGAATGACTCCTTTAACTGATTTCTCTTTAAATATAATCCCCTCACACACACACACACACACACAACTGGTCATGGGTTTCTCTATTGAAATATTCATTAAGAAAATGCAATACCGTCTGCACCAAGCAACCTAGGCATTAAAGTGGAGCTGACAGCATTTTAACAACATGAAATCTTATTAAAGTCCTGTTCATATACACCCCCAGGAACAATTACACAATTTTTATTTATTTTTTATTTATTTTTACATTTTCTGGCAAGCGAGCACTTAGATATGGTAATTTTCACATTTGTATAGAATGTTTGGGAATGACGTAGAGTAAGGCATTTGTGAAAATTCTATAGCAATATAGAATGGGAAAGTGTCTGTGTGTTTGGACAATGAGTAGACACTGCAGTAAATAAAACCTATTAAAAACATCTGTCTCGTCCAGGACCGGAGTCTACACAGACTGGTGCGCCAATCAGAGCTACAGTAGGCCTTTATGCAAATAAGCAATTTGTCACAGGGCCCTGCCATCATTTACTTTGAACTGGACTGTGTGTGTGTGTTTACAGGCAGTAGCAACAGCGCGACTTTAGCTCATTAGAACGCATTCGCCAAAAGCCACAAAATACACCTGCATTTATTTCTGCAAATAAATGTATGTAAATACCACAGGAGTCTTCTTACATTTGGGAACTTTACAGTCATTGATCAAACAACCATGAAAAGGTAGTCTCTCTACCTCAGTTATACACATCAACAACAAGATCAACAACTAATGCTAGCCAGAGCAAGATGAGCTAAAATCTAATGAGGGAACATTAGATAAACCCTCTCAAATGATTTCAGCTAGTTGGCAGTCATAATTGCACTGATAAACAAAAGGGAATAGTAGCCTGCTCACTGTTCTGCAGCCTGCCTGCATGCTTGTCCCAACCCAGGTTTTGACAACTGAATGGGAATTTGCCTGCCTGTCCATTTGATCGATGCCAAATACATTTGATTGACAACTAAGGGTGCGTTTGTAAATTGCTTCCCGTGTGTTAGTGCACTCTGCATTCATACATTTGGAGCGTTGTCAGATTGTCTGTAAATTCCGAGCGTTAAGTGCAGTGTGCGCTCTGGACGCTCCGGCCGAGGAGGAGGGTTGATCCCAGCGTTCCTCTACCGCAGTCAAGCACCCAAGCTATCTCTACTTCGACACAAATGAGAGAACATCTCACGCTGACCATTTTACGCACCCTAGCAAAGCTGGTTAGGCTGTTTTCATGTTATCTAGAGAGTTAGTGACTAACTGTGCTGCTGGCAACAATTGAATTACGTTTTTTTGCTTACGTTTACTGACACGGTCATATTCAGCTGGTGTTAAACGTTCGTAAATTCATCAGTTGTTCTGCGCCCTGGCACACAGACGAGAGTGCTCTGAAATCGGAGTAGATAGCCAGAATGAATTTACGAATGCAAGATATATGCTAACTGGATAACAGTCAGCATAGCTAGCTCAACATGGCTAGCTAGCAAAGCGATTCACATTTCTTGCTAGCTAACCAAATGACACCTGCATCTCTAGCTGTAGCCACCAAAAAACGGGGAAAAAGTCGGTCACTCACTCACCCAATACCTCCCAGAAGCTAGCTAGCTAACGTTTGGCTCTGTGTTTTTACCTTGCTAAATAAATAGATATGCTAGCCTATTAGCAACATCATGACTGACTTGTGATCACTGCCCTTGCTAGTTTGAATATATTGACATTCCCAGCTGTTTTTGTCCAAAATATTGAGTCATTGAAACAAACCAAGCATCCCGAATTGGGTGGAGGCAGCACAGTGTACCAGGCCAGCTGTGATTTACAACCTGATAGCAATTTTTTGGGACTATATTAATCACGCATTGAACTAGATCCATTTATTCTGACAACAATGCCTTACTGTACGTCATGGATTTTCTTGTCAAATATAACCTATTTTTAAAACCTCTGACAAGTTGGTTTTGTAGCATAAACTGGGAATTGTATATTTTTTACTGATATGATTGTCTGTTTCATATCTGCAAAGTAGTTAAAATGCTGTCAGTTCCACGTTAAGGAGTATGTTTGAGGGATAATATAAGTATGGTTATACAGGTGGTGGGTTAATGGAATCATCAACAAAAATCCGATGCTCGTCTCCAAATTAACATAAATACAAAATGGAAAGTACTTTAAGACTTTTCTCAAAGCTGTTTGGTTGTTGTGAAGTTTGTTTGTGTTGCATCATTAACAGGTTTGGAAGAATAGAACTCCATGGCACTGAGTGGTTGAAGAGTCCCCACAATGTGGCCTGATAAAGGTTAGGATCCCCAAGCAGTGCTTCTACTACTACTGCTACTGCTACTACTACTACTGCTACTGCTACTACTACTACTGCTACTACTACTGCTACTACTACTACTACAGGGCTCTACGCTGATTTTTTTTTTTTTTTTACAAGGAGCACGTGTGCACCGATGGTTGAAAAATTTAGCAGCACACAAGGGAATTTAAGAGCACAATAAAAAATATTTGAAGTAACAAGCCATTTTCTTTGTAGTAATGGTGCAAGCATGACTGTCATGAATCTGCGCTCAGTGTATTCTCCATGGCACTTAGGGGCTGCGGTACAGTGAAGCAATCATTGCAACAATTATCTAGATGATTTTCACACAGCAAAATATTTAGACACATATGTGAGCAAAATGGTCGCCCTGTATCACTACTACTACTGAGGCCATTATACACTACACGACCAAAAGTATGTGGACACCTGCTTGTCGAACATCTCATTCCAAAATCATGGCCATTAATATGGAGTTGGTCCCCTTGTGCTGGTATAACAGCCTCCAGTCTTCTGGGAAGGCTTTCCACTCGATGTTGGAACATTGCTGTGGGGACTATTGGGCGATTTAGGCCTGGCTCGCAGTCGGCGTTCCAATTTATCCCAAAGGTGTTCCATGAGGTTGAGGTCAGGGCTTTGTGCAGGCTAGTCAAGTTCTTCCACACGATCTCGACAAACCATTTCTGTATGGACCTCGCTTTGTGCACGGGACATTGTCATGTTGAAACAGGAAAGGGCCTTCCCCAAACTGTTGCCACAAAGTTGGAAGTACAGAATCGTCTAGAATGTCATTGTATTCTGTAGCGTTAAGATTTCCCTTCACTGGAACTAAGGGGCATAGTCCGAACCATGAAAAACAGCCCCAGACCATTATTCCTCTACCAAACTTTACAGTTGACCATATGCATTGGGGCAGGTAGCGTTCTCCTGGCATCCGCCAAACCCAGATTTGTCTGTCGGACTGCCAGATGGTGAAGTGTGATTCATCACTCCAGAGAACGCGTTTCCACTGCTCCAGAGTCCAATGGCGGCGAGCTTTACACTACACAAGCCGAAGCTTGGCCATGGAAACCAATTTCATGAAGCTTGCGACAAACAGTTATTGTGCTGACGTTGCTTCCAGAGGCAGTTTGGAACTCGGTAGGGCGTGTTGCAACCGAGGACAGACGATTTTTACACTACGCGCTTCAGCACTTGGCGGTCCCATTTTGTGAACTTGTGTTGCCTACCACTTTGCTGCTGAGCCGTTGTTGCTCCTAGACGTTTCCACTTCACAATAACAGCACTTACAGTTGACCAGGGCAGCTTTAGCAGGGCAGAAATATGACAAACTGCCTTGTTGGAAAGGTGGCATCCTATGACGGTGCCACATTGAAATTCACTGAGCTTTTCTGTAAGGCCATTCTATTGCCAATGTTTGTCTATGGAGATTGCATGGCTATGTGCTCGATTTTCTACACCTGTCTGCAACGGGTGTGGCTGAAATAGCCAATTCCACTAATTTGAAGTGGTGTCCACATACTTTTGTATATATAGTGTATCTCGATGAGGTAAAGTAATGTCAAAGAAATGTCATTGTAAAAACATTAGGCACACACATGGGTTACTGCCATACACACCTCGACATTCACTAGAAAGCTGCCAACAATAAAGCGTAACAGGTTATCCGAGCGTCATCCTGGAAAATAGCACTTCTTTGTTATTGTAAAGCCATTTGGGTTTTCAAGTCCCATCTCATCGTTGATCACTTACTCTGACATTCTGTCTAAAGTCTCTCTGAGTTAGAAATAACTAAGTAGGCAAACAGTCACGGAATAAGTCCCACTCAATTGTAAATTCATTGATAAAGCAGCGTCAACACAGAGCCAGGTTTGGAGTGTAAGAGTCACCAGGATACACCATCAAGACATCAGTCAACGTGCTAAGGGCCCAGATAACAAAGTTCCACTTGCAACTAACGTTCAGTTGTAAAGATACAGTATCCTCTTGGCTTACTGAAGTTGGACGTACAGACGCCCTCTTTACACCATGGACGTCTTCAATACGTTTTAGAAGCCGTGTCTTTGATATATACTGTCCACTCCTGGGGTTCACGAATGGTCAAAGTCCAGAGAGATTGGGGCATGATATTAGGGCCGGGACGATACAAGTATCGCAATATTGTTTCTATGGCAAAAATGAAAACACAAAGCAGACCAAACTCGTTAGTCCTTTAAACACCTGCTGTATGTAAAATATTGTGAGCTATAGATAGAAAATAAATAAATGTGACTCTGGATGAAAATATAATGATGTTTGTTTTCAACATTAGGGCTGTGTCCTAACGAAGTTAAAAAGCGCTTTGTGTTTTGTTTCTTTGCCACGATATTAACGAGTATAGAGATACCGGTATCATCCTGGCCCTACATAATACCCTTGACCCCTAACTTCTCTGTGGTCTCCTGTGTTTACGGGGTCACATCTGTCCCTGAGCCTGGGCTCTCCTCTCCTCTAGGCAGCGACACACCCACATGGACACCACCTCCGCATTGCCATCGTCGTAGAGCAGGATGAAGGCATGGTCCTGCAGACAGAGAAGGTAGAGAGATGGAGAGAGATTAATAGTGTCTCAGGTATGGATCCAGTGATTAGAGTATACTGTACATAGGTCACGACCAATGGAAAAGCCAATCTCTCAGAACATCTGGGAAAATTACCACATTGGTCAATAAAAACACACTTTACTAAAAATAATCTATTTATTTTCCTCTTAGAAAGGAGATCAGTTCCGATCTCCTTTAGGATTTTTGTTTAAATTATTTTCAAGGACAGTCAGAATTGACGAGCGGGAGCGTCCACCAGAGCTGTTACCAGAGAATTGAATGTTAATTTCTCTACCATAAGCCACCTACAAAATCGTTTTAGAAAATTTGGCAGTACGTCGTACCGACCTCAACCGCAGACTACGTTTATGGCGTGGTGTCGGTGAGAGGTTTGCTGATGTCAACGTTGTGAACAGAGTGCCTCATGGTGGCGGTGGGGTTATGGTATGGGCAGGCATAAGCTACGGGCAACGAACACAATTGCATTTTATCGCTAACAATTAGAATGCACAGAGATACCGTGATGAAATCCTGAAGCCCATTGTCGTGCTATTCATTCGCTGCCATCATCTCATGTTTCAGCATGGTAATGCATGACTCCATGTCACAAGGATCTGTCCACAATTCCTGGAAGCTGAAAATGTCCCAGTTCTTCCATGGTCTGCATGCTCACCAGACATGTCACCCATTGAGCATGTTTGGGATGGATTGATGTGTACGACAGCGTGTTCCAGTTCCCACCAATATCCAGAAACTTCACACAGCCATTGAAGAGGACTGGGACAACATTCCACAGGCCACAATCAACAGCCTGATCAACTCTATGTGAAGGAGACGTGTCATGCTGCATGAGGCAAATGGTGGTCACACCAGATACTGACTGGTTTTCTGATCCACGCCCCTACCTTTTTTTAAGGTATCTGTGACCAACAGATGCATATCTGCATTCCCAATCATGTGAAATCCATAGATTAGGGCCTAATGAATTTATTTGAATTGACTGATTTCCTTCTATGAACTGTAACTCAGTAAAATCTTTGAAATTGTTACGTTTATATATTTTTCAGTATACATACTTAATAACAAGGAGTGGCTGGAGTCTAACAATGGCAGGGAGCTCGATCGCAGTTATGTACTGGGCCGTACGCACTACCCTCTGTAGTGCCTTGCGGTCGGATGCCAAGCAGTTGCCATACCAAGCAGTGATGCAGCCAGTCAAGATGCTCTCAATGGTGCAGCTGTAGAACTTTTTGAGGATCTGAGGGCCCATGCCAAATCTTTTCAGCCTCCTGAGGGGGAAGAGGTGTTGTTGTGCCCTCTTCATGACTGTTGGTGTGTGTGGACCATGATCCTTAGCGATGTGGACACCGAGGAACTTGCAGCTCTCGACCCGCACCCCTGCAGCCCCATCGATGTGGATGGGGGCGTGCTCGGCCCCATTTCCTGTAGTCTACAATCAGCTCCTTTGTCTTGCTGACGTTGAGGGAGAGGTTGTTGTCCTGGCACCACACTGCCAGGTCTCTGACCTCCTCCCTATAGGCTGTCTCATCGTTGTCGTTGATCAGGCCTACCACCGTCGTTCCATTTGCAAACTTAATGATGGTGTTGGGAGTCGTGAGAGGCCATACATTCGTGGGTGAACAGGGAGTACAGGAGGGGACTAAGCACGCACCCCTGAGGGGCCAACGTGTTGAGGTTCAGGGTGGCACTATGGTGTCACCAGAGAGACACATTCAGTCAGGACAATAACTGCTACACCAAGACTCCAGCACAAGGCTTCCCATAATCAATCAACCAATGCTTAAACCATACAAACACCAAATGCATATAATCCTAACCATATAGAGTCCAACTAGCACTGTGGAGATGGTGACAGAGGTCACATGACGTGTGACACATCAGTGACAAGAGCACCATGCACTGATACAACCTCATCTGGAGAGCCATGTGTCAGTGATGACCTCCGCCGGTTCATACAGGGGTCAAGGGTGAAAGTGGTGGGGGTTGTCACGGAGACGGGCCAACGGTGACTGACCGCTACATTTATTTGGTGTGTCGAGTAGAGGGACAATTAGATAAACGACCAAAGCCACCGCTCTTTAAATGGACTTGTCACCCCTGGTTTCCCTGACACAGGACCTTCACTAACAGGCACTAACAAACACAGCGCAGTGTTAATAAGAGTCCAATCTGGCCAAGAACAGGGGATATAAGGACCAGGGACCTTGTGTGGGGGACAATGAATTTAGCCAAATAAAAAATGAATGTAAGATAGATTACAGAGGGTAACATTGGAACAAGGACTTGATGGTGTTGAGGTGTTATATACAGTAATGTAAGTGTTGTTTGTATAAATACAATATTTCAATATGTTTGGATTCTGTCAGATATTTTACGTTTAAAAGGCAATGTTCTGCAACCTTATCCCAAGTTAGACCCCTAAGACCCGTAAGGTAGACACATAACTGGCAGTCCAGTCTGACGGGTCCGTTCCGCTCAGATCCACTCCAGACAGGGCCGGTCCACTCCAGACAGGGCCGGTCCAGTCCAGACAGGGCCGGTCCAGTCCAGACAGGGCCGGTCCAGTCCAGACAGGGCCGGTCCAGTCCAGTGTCCAGTGAGTCTGAGGGACTAGGAGAGCCCCATCAATCCTGGTGTCCTTCTAATGGGCAGCTGGGGCTAAGATAGACTGAGGTTAATTACTCTCATATCAGTGTGTGTGAGAGGGAGAGAGCTGGAGTGGACGCTCTTGGATGCCCCAATGTTCTGGGTACCCATCTCATCAATCATTACTGTGCCTGTACAGAGAGAGAGAGGGGGAGATGGAGGGAGTAAAGGGAGGGAGAGATGGGGTCCAGAGTAATGTCTTTAATATCCAGCTCCTGCTCTCTCTCCACCTCTGCTCTCAACCCTAACCCTAACAGACTGGCCACGTCTGATGGAATCTGACCTGAATGAAGGAGGGGGCTTGGCTTCTGCCCTTTTAATACCTCATAGACAGATACACACAGACGTACGCACACACACCCAGTTTAAAGACAGACATGGAGAAAACCCACTAACTCGGACAAAGTTATTATTGGAATCCCAGTTGAGATGGTGTCATATTCAGGCTAAAATTAACACACGCACACCATGTTTTTTCAAGGCCAGCTAAATCTCCACAATGCGTGGACAATAAAGCTTTTCTAAATGTCACACACACACACGTCAGGGCCACGCGACCCGCCATTAATTAAAACACCTGCCACCAGAATTAAGCCGAAAAACAGGAGGACGTTATTAAGAGTCAAATGGAATAAATACTCTTTAGTTAGGTCATTTAAGGTGCTACAGCTTTACCTTGCCAACGAGCCGCGTGGAGGATAGAGGGAGAAAACTCATTTCAAAAGTACCACTACATTAATCACAGTCTCAGCGCATCAAAGTGGGATAATCACCTGAATGGGCCGTTCAAATAAAACTGCCACAAATCCCAGGGGAAATTCTACCTTACTCTTTAATTGTTTGGAGTTCTTTGATAGGCTTTTTAATCGAAGATTAATTTATGCAATTTTAAATAACTTCTACATATGATTAATAAGCTTGGAAAATTAAACGGAGTCGGAGGCAATTATAACAAGTGGCTGGTCATCACCTCATTAGACGTTGTTGGAGGAACGTGACGCAGTGGATGAGTGTGTGTGTGTGAGAGGGGTGGGGAGGGAAAGAGAGAGAGGAAGACAGACAGAGAGAAAGGTTGAAAGGTCAGAAGAGTAACTAGGTCTTTACAGATTTGCATGCTAATCTCCAGCTCCCACAAGGAAACTGACTGGCAGACGAGGGAGGTGTGTGTGTATGACGAGGGCTCCTTGAGGTGACATTTTACTCCAGTACTTCCACGAAGTGTGTGTGTGTGTGTGTGTGTGTGTGTGTGTGTGTGTGTGTGTGTGTGTGTGTGTGAGAGATGGATTCTGTATGAGATGATCCGTTACTCCAGTACATCAACTTAAAAGAGAGATGCGTTACATGGGCCAAACGGCACCAGTAGAGATGGCTAAATACCATATCTACCTAGAGCCTGTGCTGAAAGGGAGCTGGCTACACTAACTTGTACGCTTGTAGTTATTAAACACAGACTTTCTTGTCATGATGAGGAAAATGAGACTCAGGGAATATTCTCTGGGCAGCAGTATGATGATTTGACAAGCCTGGAATGGTTTAAATTCTATGACACAGAGAGTAAAAACAGCTGCCATTAGGCTTTTATGAATTAGAATTATGAATAAGAAGTTAGCATTATATAAAAGATGTTTGCATGGTTATGCTCAACTGGTAAACACAGCCCACTCCCCCAAATCCAGAATGTTCTAAATTCTCCTATTTCACTTTGTGTAGTCTTCCTGAGTAAGAAGCCTTACTATGTTCAGTGTGAGGCCCTAGGGGTCAAATGTGATAAGAACGGCCCCGGTGTTAAAGTGTCGACACAGAAATGTCTGAGACGCTGAGAAAACCTTCCATCTTGCTAATGTGTAAACAAGTGGAGGAGATTGGAGTCCTTTTAAAATCCTGTCACACGCACGGGTCCCAGTGGTGACGCTGCGTGAAGGATGGGACTTTAAATCTCAGTTCTCTCTCTCTTCTGGGGCACCACAGGAGTGCTGAACCCTTCCACCTCTTTACACCCTTAACAGCCCCTGCCGCACCTTCCAACCCCCCCAAACACACACTCAGATTACTACACTCAAAAGTCATTTTTACATGGGGGTTTCTGCAGGGTTTTGGCAAGTGGAGGCGGTCAGGGTCCTTGATGGAGTTGGGGACTGTCTAAGACTCGACACACACAACACACACGCACGGCCCCTTTTGTCACAGACCAGGGGGCTCATCTGGCACCTCTGGGTAGGGGGGTTTGAACGGGGCCGGGGGGGTTGAAGGGGGGGTTGCGTTAGGGACAAAGGTGCTAAAAGGCTCGTTGACAATGAGGGCCCTCCGGTGGGGAATAGAGGAGAAGAAGAGATGTCAATCAAGTCACAATCAGAGACAAGGGGATGGTGGGAGGGGGTGGATCAGACACACACACACCTCAAAATGGAAAGGGTGAGTACAGAGGCCCCTTACAGCGTTACAACAGCTCTTTACAAAAATGAGAGAGAGAGAGAGATACACAGAGAGAGAGAGAGACAGACAGACACACAGAGAGACAGGCATTCATTGCAGGGAGGAAGGAAAGATGTATTTCAGAAGTATTACTACCAGGTCAGGCACTAGACTAGAGCATGGTGGAGCCCTGGTAATTTCCTGGGAGAAAGCCAATGGAAAGTCCTCAGTGTCTGGCCCAGTATGTCATGGGATTATGAACACCTTGATAGGATCTCATGAGGTAATGTCCTCCTAATGAAAGATGCATCAGTGGAAGGAGAACACACTGGCACTTCTTGACAGACACAGCTGTTGTGATGCAATTTGTGAAGACATTATTTACAAAGAGGGACCTTCACACACACACACACACACACACACACACACACACACACACACACACACACACACACACACACACACACACACACACACACACACACACACACACACACACACACACACACACACACACACACACACACACTTTACCGGTTGACAGACCCTCTGCCCTGAT
The DNA here is from genome assembly GCF_016432855.1 of Salvelinus namaycush. NCBI lineage: Eukaryota > Metazoa > Chordata > Actinopteri > Salmoniformes > Salmonidae > Salvelinus > Salvelinus namaycush. Next base: position 204,141 of record NW_024061009.1, read on the forward strand.
GTTGACCTGATAACAACAGAGGAATATTGTTGAATCGTCAATTGAACAGGTTCTTTCTCTTTCAGAAATGTTATGTCTTCTAGTTCTGGGTTGGCCAGTTAGCTCAGTTTAACTATGAAACATATCAGCTGTGGACACCTGGACTTAAAGTCAGCCGTTATTAAGACTTGTTATAACATGAAGGCCGGTTTCCCAGACACAGATTAAGACTAGATCAGACTGAAAAGCACTTTAAATGGAGTAACCCTACTAGAATGCTTTTTATTCCAGGACTCGTTTTATTAATCTGTGTCCAGCAAAACAGCAACAAGTCTCTCTCTCTCTTCCCGCTCTCTCTCTCCTTCCTTCCTCTCTCTCTTCGCGCTCTCTCTCTCCTCCCTTCGCGCTCTCTCTCTCTTCCCGCTCTCTCTCTCCTCCCTTCCTCTCTCTCTTCGCGCTCTCTCTCTCCTCCCTTCCTCTCTCTCTTCGCGCTCTCTCTCTCCTCCCTTCCTCTCTCTCTCCTCCCTTTCTCTCTCTCCTCCCTTCCTCTCTCTTCGCGCTCTCTCTCTCCTCCCTTCCTTTCTCTCTCCTCCCTTCCTTTCTCTCTCCTCCCTTTCTCTCTCTCCTCCCTTTCTCTCTCTCTCCTCCCTTTCTCTCTCTCTCCTCCCTTTCTCTCTCTCTCCTCCCTTTCTCCCTCTCTCCTCCCTTTCTCTCTCTCTCCTCCCTTTCTCTCTCTCCTCCCTTTCTCTCTCTCTCCCTTTCTCCCTCACTCCTCCCTTCCTCTCTCTCTTCGCGCTCTCTCTCTCCTCCCTTCCTCTCTCTTTGCGCTCTCTCTTCTCCCTTCCTCTCTCTCTCCTCCCTTTCTCTCTCTCCTCCCTTCCTCTCTCTTCGCGCTCTCTCTCTCCTCCCTTTCTCTCTCCTCCCTCCCTTTCTCTCTCCTCCCTCCCTTTCTCTCTCTCTCCTCCCTTTCTCTCTCTCTCCTCCCTTTCTCTCTCTCCTCCCTTTCTCTCTCTCTCCTCCCTTTCTCTCTCTCTCCTCCCTTTCTCTCTCTCTCCTCTCTCTCTCTCCTCCCTTTCTCTCTCTCTCCTCCCTTCCTCTCTCTCTGTTTTGTGTCCCTCTCCCTCAGGCCCTTCGTTCTCCGTGATGAGACACGAGATGAGGTCACGGCCGCATGCCTCTGTGGTGAGGGTCTGATTGTCTCACGCACCCCCCCCCCCCCCCCACCACCGTGTACATATTAACAGTCTATATACACATTCCATCTGTATGTTAATGCAGACTGCCACAGCTGGAATCCCCACTACAAAGTGCCGTCGTTCACTAATAGTTATTATCTTCACGGCCTTATTCCTCCAGGAGAGCCGGTGGAAGACACGGCAAATTGTGTCTCTTTACGATTATGCTTCCGTGGGCTCGCTCATCAGCTTGGCATGGATGGTGGATGAGGATGGGACACGGCTCCCTCTGATTATTGATATGGCTTTTATTGACGTCATTCCCGCTGTGGGGTTTTATGGTATGAGCATTAGTGGCTGTTAGTGATGCTGGTGTCCTGGGATATGTACAGTCTGTTTGGTTGTTGTCTGACTGTCTGTCTGTTTGACTATGGGATGTCCTACTAACTAACTAACTGATAGAACTAAACTAAGCAGAGATCAATGCATTCTCTAACAGAGGGAGAGAGAGAGGGGGGAGAGACAGAGAAAGGGAGGGGGAGAGAGAGAGAGACAGAGAGAGAGAGAGACAGAGAGCGAAAGAGAGAGATACAGAGAGCGAAAGAGAGAGATACAGAGAGCGAAAGAGAGAGATACAGAGAGAGAGATACAGAGAGAGAGAGAGATACAGAGAGAGAGAGAGAGAGAGATACAGAGAGAGAGAGAGATACAGAGAGAGAGAGAGAGATACAGAGAGAGAGAGATATACAGAGAGATACAGAGAGAGAGATACAGAGAGATACAGAGAGAGAACAAACACTCGGTTAGCACTTCCGCATTTACACCCATCCCCAAAACACACACACACACACACACACACACACCACACACACACACACACACACACACACACACACACACACACACACACACACACACACACACACACACACAAACAGTCTATCTATACACACAGAACCACAGTCTCTCCCTTCCCTGTCACAGCTCTTAAAGGTAGCTGGTGTAAATTGCTGTGGCCTTGTGCGCTAACACCAGATCAGAGAAACCCATCAAGCCAACACTTGGAGTGAGACAGACTCAGTCAGACTCATTGGGGGTAGAGGGGACATGGAACTCACGTCTAGACAGATCTGTCTGTGTGATAACTTCCTACAGTCATGTTTTAGTTCACTTAGGATAACTCACCTTGGGAGGTTTCTATAGTCTGTAACATGTAACTCACCATAAGGTTGATAGGAGGTTTCTATAGTCGGTAACATGGTAACTCACCATAAGGTTGTTATGAGGTTTCTATAGTCTGTAACATGGTAAATCACCATAAGGTTGATAGGAGGTTTCTATAGTCTGTAACATGGTAACTCACCATAAGGTTGTTAGGAGGTTCTATAGTCTGTAAATGGTAACTCACCATCAGGTTGTTAGGAGGTTTCTATAGTCTGTAACATGGTAACTCACCATAA
>NW_024061010.1:0-17978 GCF_016432855.1 Salvelinus namaycush
TAACCCCTCACACTAGACTACGCAACCACAGTTTCCCTGCCATAACCCCTCACACTAGACTACTGCACACAGTTTCTCCTGCCATAACCCCTCACACTAGACTACTGCAACACAGTTTCTCCTGCCATAACCCCTCACACTAGCTATACTGCAACACAGTTTCCCTGCCATAACTCCTCACACTAGACTACTGCAACACAGTTTCTCCTGCATAACCACCTCACACTAGACTACTGCAACACAGTTTCCCCCTGCCATAACCCCTCACACTAGACTACTGCAACACATTTTTCCACCTGCATAACCCCTCACACTAGACTACTGCAACACTGTTTTCACACTGCCATAACCCCTCACACTAGACCTACTGCCAACACCGTTCTCCCCTGCCATAACCCCTCACACTAGACTACTGCAACACAGTTGTCCCCTGCCATAACCCCTCACACTAGACTACTGCAACACAGTTTCCGCCTGCCCATAACCCCTGCACATAGACTACTGCAACCAGTTTCATCCTGCATCACCCCTCACACTAGACTACTGCAACACAGTTTCTCCTGCCATAACCCCTCACACTAGACTACTGCAACACAGTTTCCCCTGCCATAACCCCTCACACTAGACTACTGCAACACAGTTTCTCCTGCCATAACCCTTCACACTAGACTACTGCAACACTGTTTCATCTGCCATAACCCCTCACACTAGACTACTGCAACACAGTTTCCCCTGCCATAACCCCTCACACTAGACTACTGCAACACAGTTTCTCCTGCCATAATCCCTCACACTAGACTACTGCAACACAGTTTCTCCTGCCATAACCCCCTCACACTAGACTACTGCAACACAGTTTCTCCTGCCATAACCCCTCACACTAGACTACTGCAACACAGTTTCTCCTGCCATAATCCCTCACACTAGACTACTGCAACACAGTTTCTCCTGTCATAACCCCTCACACTAGACTACTGCAACACAGTTTCCCCTGCCATAGCCCCTCACACTAGACTACTGCAACACAGTTTCCCCTGCCATAACCCCTCACACTAGACTACTGCAACACAGTTTCTCCTGCCATAACCCCTCACACTAGACTACTGCAACACAGTTTCCCCTGCCATAACCCCTCACACTAGACTACTGCAACACAGTTTCTCCTGCCATAACCCCTCACACTAGACTACTGCAACACAGTTTCCCCTGCCATAACCCCTCACACTAGACTACTGCAACACAGTTTCCCCTGCCATAACCCCCCACACTAGACTACTGCAACACTGTTTCACCTGCCATAACCCCTCACACTAGACTACTGCAACACAGTTTCACCTGCCATAGCCCCTCACACTAGACTACTGCAACACAGTTTCCTGTGCCATAACCCCTCACACTAGACTACTGCAACACAGTTTCTCCTGCCATAACCCCTCACACTAGACTACTGCAACACAGTTTCACCTGTCATAACCCCTCACACTAGACTACTGCAACACAGTTTCACCTGCCATAGCCCCTCACACTAGACTACTGCAACACAGTTTCACCTGCCATAGCCCCTCACACTAGACTACTGCAACACAGTTTCCCCTGCCATAATCCCTCACACTAGACTACTGCAACACTGTTTCTCCTGCCATAACCCCTCACACTAGACTACTGCAACACTGTTTCCCCTGCCATAACCCCTCACACTAGACTACTGCAACACTGTTTCTCCTGCCATAACCCCTCACACTAGACTACTGCAACACAGTTTCCCCTGCCATAATCCCTCACACTAGACTACTGCAACACTGTTTCTCCTGCCATAACCCCTCAGACTAGACTACTGCAACACTGTTTCTCCTGCCATAACCCCTCACACTAGACTACTGCAACACTGTTTCCCCTGCCATAACCCCTCACACTAGACTACTGCAACACTGTTTCCCCTGCCATAACCCCTCACACTAGACTACTGCAACACAGTTTCCCCTGCCATAACCCCTCACACTAGACTACTGCAACACTGTTTCTCTTGCCATAACCCCTCACACTAGACTACTGCAACACTGTTTCCCCTGCCATAACCCCTCACACTAGACTACTGCAACACTGTTTCCCCTGCCATAACCCCTCACACTAGACTACTGCAACACAGTTTCCCCTGCCATAATCCCTCACACTAGACTACTGCAACACTGTTTCTCCTGCCATAACCCCTCAGACTAGACTACTGCAACACTGTTTCTCCTGCCATAACCCCTCACACTAGACTACTGCAACACTGTTTCCCCTGCCATAACCCCTCACACTAGACTACTGCAACACTGTTTCCCCTGCCATAACCCCTCACACTAGACTACTGCAACACAGTTTCCCCTGCCATAACCCCTCACACTAGACTACTGCAACACTGTTTCTCTTGCCATAACCCCTCACACTAGACTACTGCAACACTGTTTCCCCTGCCATAACCCCTCACACTAGACTACTGCAACACTGTTTCCCCTGCCATAACCCCTCACACTAGACTACTGCAACACAGTTTCCCCTGCCATAACCCCTCACACTAGACTACTGCAACACTGTTTCTCCTGCCATAACCCCTCACACTAGACTACTGCAACACAGTTTCCCCTGCCATAATCCCTCACACTAGACTACTGCAACACTGTTTCACCTGCCATAACCCCTCACACTAGACTACTGCAACACAGTTTCCCCTGCCATAACCCCTCACACTAGACTACTGCAACACTGTTTCCCCTGCCATAACCCCTCACACTAGACTACTGCAACACAGTTTCTCCTGCCATAACCCCTCACACTAGACTACTGCAACACAGTTTCCCCTGCCATAACCCCTCACACTAGACTACTGCAACACAGTTTCTCCTGCCATAACCCCTCACACTAGACTACTGCAACACAGTTTCCCATGCCATAACCCCTCACACTAGACTACTGCAACACAGTTTCTCCTGCCATAACTCCTCACACTAGACTACTGCAACACAGTTTCTCCTGCCATAACCCCTCACACTAGACTACTGCAACACAGTTTCCCCTGCCATAACCCCTCACACTAGACTACTGCAACACTGTTTCACCTGCCATAACCCCTCACACTAGACTACTGCAACACTGTTTCACCTGCCATACCCCTCACACTAGACTACTGCAACACAGTTTCCCCTGCCATAACCCCTCACACTAGACTACTGCAACACAGTTTCCCCTGCCATAACCCCTCACACTAGACTACTGCAACACAGTTTCCCCTGCCATAACCCCTCACACTAGACTACTGCAACACAGTTTCTCCTGCCATAACCCCTCACACTAGACTACTGCAACACAGTTTCCCCTGCCATAACCCCTCACACTAGACTACTGCAACACAGTTTCTCCTGCCATAACCCTTCACACTAGACTACTGCAACACTGTTTCATCTGCCATAACCCCTCACACTAGACTACTGCAACACAGTTTCCCCTGCCATAACCCCTCACACTAGACTACTGCAACACAGTTTCTCCTGCCATAATCCCTCACACTAGACTACTGCAACACAGTTTCTCCTGCCATAACCCCTCACACTAGACTACTGCAACACAGTTTCTCCTGCCATAACCCCTCACACTAGACTACTGCAACACAGTTTCTCCTGCCATAATCCCTCACACTAGACTACTGCAACACAGTTTCTCCTGTCATAACCCCTCACACTAGACTACTGCAACACAGTTTCCCCTGCCATAGCCCCTCACACTAGACTACTGCAACACAGTTTCCCCTGCCATAACCCCTCACACTAGACTACTGCAACACAGTTTCTCCTGCCATAACCCCTCACACTAGACTACTGCAACACAGTTTCCCCTGCCATAACCCCTCACACTAGACTACTGCAACACAGTTTCTCCTGCCATAACCCCTCACACTAGACTACTGCAACACAGTTTCCCCTGCCATAACCCCTCACACTAGACTACTGCAACACAGTTTCCCCTGCCATAACCCCCCACACTAGACTACTGCAACACTGTTTCACCTGCCATAACCCCTCACACTAGACTACTGCAACACAGTTTCACCTGCCATAGCCCCTCACACTAGACTACTGCAACACAGTTTCCTGTGCCATAACCCCTCACACTAGACTACTGCAACACAGTTTCTCCTGCCATAACCCCTCACACTAGACTACTGCAACACAGTTTCACCTGTCATAACCCCTCACACTAGACTACTGCAACACAGTTTCACCTGCCATAGCCCCTCACACTAGACTACTGCAACACAGTTTCACCTGCCATAGCCCCTCACACTAGACTACTGCAACACAGTTTCCCCTGCCATAATCCCTCACACTAGACTACTGCAACACTGTTTCTCCTGCCATAACCCCTCACACTAGACTACTGCAACACTGTTTCCCCTGCCATAACCCCTCACACTAGACTACTGCAACACTGTTTCTCCTGCCATAACCCCTCACACTAGACTACTGCAACACAGTTTCCCCTGCCATAATCCCTCACACTAGACTACTGCAACACTGTTTCTCCTGCCATAACCCCTCAGACTAGACTACTGCAACACTGTTTCTCCTGCCATAACCCCTCACACTAGACTACTGCAACACTGTTTCCCCTGCCATAACCCCTCACACTAGACTACTGCAACACTGTTTCCCCTGCCATAACCCCTCACACTAGACTACTGCAACACAGTTTCCCCTGCCATAACCCCTCACACTAGACTACTGCAACACTGTTTCTCTTGCCATAACCCCTCACACTAGACTACTGCAACACTGTTTCCCCTGCCATAACCCCTCACACTAGACTACTGCAACACTGTTTCCCCTGCCATAACCCCTCACACTAGACTACTGCAACACAGTTTCCCCTGCCATAACCCCTCACACTAGACTACTGCAACACTGTTTCTCCTGCCATAACCCCTCACACTAGACTACTGCAACACAGTTTCCCCTGCCATAATCCCTCACACTAGACTACTGCAACACTGTTTCTCCTAGCATAACCCCTCACACTAGACTACTGCAACACTGTTTCTCCTGCCATAACCCCTCACACTAGGCTACTGCAACACAGTTTCCCCTGCCATAACCCCTCACACTAGACTACTGCAACACAGTTTCTCCTGCCATAACCCCTCACACTAGACTACTGCAACACTGTTTCATCTGCCATAACCCCTCACACTAGACTACTGCAACACAGTTTCCCCCGCCATAGCCCCTCACACTAGACTACTGCAACACTGTTTCACCTGCCATAACCCCTCACACTAGACTACTGCAACACAGTTTCTCCTGCCATAACCCCTCACACTAGACTACTGCAACACAGTTTCTCCTGCCATAACCCCTCACACTAGACTACTGCAACACTGTTTCTCCTGCCATAACCCCTCACACTAGACTACTGCAACACTGTTTCTCCTGCCATAACCCCTCACACTAGACTACTGCAACACAGTTTCACCTGCCATAACCCCTCACACTAGACTACTGCAACACAGTTTCTCCTGCCATAACCCCTCACACTAGACTACTGCAACACAGTTTCCCCTGCCATAACCCCTCACACTAGACTACTGCAACACCGTTTATCCTGCCATAACCCCTCACACTAGACTACTGCAACACAGTTTCCCCTGCCATAACCCCTCACACTAGACTACTGCAACACAGTTTCTCCTGCCATAACCCCTCACACTAGACTACTGTAACACAGTTTCTCCTGTCATAACCCCTCACACTAGACTACTGCAACACAGTTTCTCCTGTCATAACCCCTCACACTAGACTACTGCAACACTGTTGCTCCTGCCATAACCCCTCACACTAGACTACTGCAACACAGTTTCTCCTGCCATAACCCCTCACACTAGACTACTGCAACACAGTTTCTCCTGTCATAACCCCTCACACTAGACTACTGCAACACTGTTTCTCCTGTCATAACCCCTCACACTAGACTACTGCAACACTGTTTCTCCTGCCATAACCCCTCACACTAGACTACTGCAACACTGTTTCTCCTGCCATAACCCCTCACACTAGACTACTGCTACACTGTTTCTCCTGCCATAACCCCTCACACTAGACTACTGCAACACAGTTTCTCCTGCCATAACCCCTCACACTAGACTACTGCAACACAGTTTCTCCTGCCATAACCCCTCACACTAGACTACTGCAACACAGTTTCTCCTGCCATAACCCCTCACACTAGACTACTGCAACACTGTTTCTCCTGCCATAACCCCTCACACTAGACTACTGCTACACTGTTTCTCCTGCCATAACCCCTCACACTAGACTACTGCAACACAGTTTCTCCTGCCATAACCCCTCACACTAGACTACTGCAACACAGTTTCTCCTGCCATAACCCCTCACACTAGACTACTGCAACACAGTTTCTCCTGCCATAACCCCTCACACTAGACTACTGCAACACTGTTTCTCCTGCCATAACCCCTCAAACTAGACTACTGCAACACTGTTTCTCCTGCCATAACTCCTCACACTAGACTACTGCAACACAGTTTCTCCTGCCATAACCCCTCACTCTAGACTACTGCAACACAGTTTCCCCTGCCATAACCCCTCACACTAGACTACTGCAACACAGTTTCTCCTGCCATAACCCCTCACACTAGACTACTGCAACACAGTTTCCCCTGCCATAACCCCTCACACTAGACTACTGCAACACCGTTTATCCTGCCATAACCCCTCACACTAGACTACTGCAACACAGTTTCCCCTGCCATAACCCCTCACACTAGACTACTGCAACACAGTTTCTCCTGCCATAACCCCTCACACTAGACTACTGTAACACAGTTTCTCCTGTCATAACCCCTCACACTAGACTACTGCAACACAGTTTCTCCTGTCATAACCCCTCACACTAGACTACTGCAACACTGTTTCTCCTGCCATAACCCCTCACACTAGACTACTGCAACACAGTTTCTCCTGCCATAACCCCTCACACTAGACTACTGCAACACAGTTTCTCCTGTCATAACCCCTCACACTAGACTACTGCAACACTGTTTCTCCTGTCATAACCCCTCACACTAGACTACTGCAACACTGTTTCTCCTGCCATAACCCCTCACACTAGACTACTGCAACACTGTTTCTCCTGCCATAACCCCTCACACTAGACTACTGCTACACTGTTTCTCCTGCCATAACCCCTCACACTAGACTACTGCAACACAGTTTCTCCTGCCATAACCCCTCACACTAGACTACTGCAACACAGTTTCTCCTGCCATAACCCCTCACACTAGACTACTGCAACACAGTTTCTCCTGCCATAACCCCTCACACTAGACTACTGCAACACTGTTTCTCCTGCCATAACCCCTCACACTAGACTACTGCTACACTGTTTCTCCTGCCATAACCCCTCACACTAGACTACTGCAACACAGTTTCTCCTGCCATAACCCCTCACACTAGACTACTGCAACACAGTTTCTCCTGCCATAACCCCTCACACTAGACTACTGCAACACTGTTTCTCCTGCCATAACCCCTCACACTAGACTACTGCAACACTGTTTCTCCTGCCATAACCCCTCAAACTAGACTACTGCAACACTGTTTCTCCTGCCATAACTCCTCACACTAGACTACTGCAACACAGTTTCTCCTGCCATAACCCCTCACTCTAGACTACTGCAACACAGTTTCCCCTGCCATAACCCCTCACACTAGACTACTGCAACACAGTTTCCCCTGCCATAACCCCCCACACTAGACTACTGCAACACTGTTTCACCTGCCATAACCCCTCACACTAGACTACTGCAACACAGTTTCACCTGCCATAGCCCCTCACACTAGACTACTGCAACACAGTTTCCTGTGCCATAACCCCTCACACTAGACTACTGCAACACAGTTTCTCCTGCCATAACCCCTCACACTAGACTACTGCAACACAGTTTCACCTGTCATAACCCCTCACACTAGACTACTGCAACACAGTTTCACCTGCCATAGCCCCTCACACTAGACTACTGCAACACAGTTTCACCTGCCATAGCCCCTCACACTAGACTACTGCAACACAGTTTCCCCTGCCATAATCCCTCACACTAGACTACTGCAACACTGTTTCCCCTGCCATAACCCCTCACACTAGACTACTGCAACACTGTTTCTCCTGCCATAACCCCTCACACTAGACTACTGCAACACAGTTTCCCCTGCCATAATCCCTCACACTAGACTACTGCAACACTGTTTCTCCTGCCATAACCCCTCACACTAGACTACTGCAACACTGTTTCTCCTGCCATAACCCCTCACACTAGACTACTGCAACACTGTTTCCCCTGCCATAACCCCTCACACTAGACTACTGCAACACTGTTTCCCCTGCCATAACCCCTCACACTAGACTACTGCAACACAGTTTCCCCTGCCATAACCCCTCACACTAGACTACTGCAACACTGTTTCTCTTGCCATAACCCCTCACACTAGACTACTGCAACACTGTTTCCCCTGCCATAACCCCTCACACTAGACTACTGCAACACTGTTTCCCCTGCCATAACCCCTCACACTAGACTACTGCAACACAGTTTCTCCTGCCATAACCCCTCACACTAGACTACTGCAACACAGTTTCTCCTGTCATAACCCCTCACACTAGACTACTGCAACACAGTTTCTCCTGTCATAACCCCTCACACTAGACTACTGCAACACTGTTTCTCCTGCCATAACCCCTCACACTAGACTACTGCAACACAGTTTCTCCTGCCATAACCCCTCACACTAGACTACTGCAACACAGTTTCTCCTGTCATAACCCCTCACACTAGACTACTGCAACACTGTTTCTCCTGTCATAACCCCTCACACTAGACTACTGCAACACTGTTTCTCCTGCCATAACCCCTCACACTAGACTACTGCAACACTGTTTCTCCTGCCATAACCCCTCACACTAGACTACTGCTACACTGTTTCTCCTGCCATAACCCCTCACACTAGACTACTGCAACACAGTTTCTCCTGCCATAACCCCTCACACTAGACTACTGCAACACAGTTTCTCCTGCCATAACCCCTCACACTAGACTACTGCAACACAGTTTCTCCTGCCATAACCCCTCACACTAGACTACTGCAACACTGTTTCTCCTGCCATAACCCCTCACACTAGACTACTGCTACACTGTTTCTCCTGCCATAACCCCTCACACTAGACTACTGCAACACAGTTTCTCCTGCCATAACCCCTCACACTAGACTACTGCAACACAGTTTCTCCTGCCATAACCCCTCACACTAGACTACTGCAACACTGTTTCTCCTGCCATAACCCCTCACACTAGACTACTGCAACACTGTTTCTCCTGCCATAACCCCTCAAACTAGACTACTGCAACACTGTTTCTCCTGCCATAACTCCTCACACTAGACTACTGCAACACAGTTTCTCCTGCCATAACCCCTCACTCTAGACTACTGCAACACAGTTTCCCCTGCCATAACCCCTCACACTAGACTACTGCAACACAGTTTCTCCTGCCATAACCCCTCACACTAGACTACTGCAACACAGTTTCCCCTGCCATAACCCCTCACACTAGACTACTGCAACACCGTTTATCCTGCCATAACCCCTCACACTAGACTACTGCTGTTATGCTGGTGAATGAGGACCCAAAAGCGACGTAATAGTAACAGAGTCTTTATTCCAGTATTAAACAAATAATGATTCTCCTGGATATTATCAATGGTAAATCCAAAACAGGAAACTGAAATCCTCTCGTCAATAGAGAGGGACGACTGGAGACGCGACCACAGACTGCAGGTCGCTTCAGGAAGGCACTGGCCGTAGCTGACATAGACACCTGCTCACACGCAGCATCTGAAGAAGGCAAAGAACACGACAGGGCGGAACAAGGACACAGGAACAGCAAACATCAAACAAGAATCCGACAAGGACAGAAGCGGAAAACAGAGGGAGAAATAGGGACTCTAATCAGAGGGCAAAATAGGGGACAGGTGTGAAAGAGTAAATGAGGTCGTTAGGAGAATGAGAAACAGCTGGGAGCAGGAACGGAACGATAGAGAGAGAGAGCGGGAGAGGGAGAGAGGGAGGAGGAGAGAGAGAGAGAGAAAGAGGGAAAGAACCTAATAAGACCAGCAGAGGGAAGCACAGGGACAAGACATGATCAAAGACAAAACATGACAGTACCCCCCCACTCACCGAGCGCCTCCTGGCGCACTCGAGGAGGAACCCTGGCGGCAACGAAGGAAATCATCAATCAACGAACGGTCCAGCACGTCCCGAGATGGAACCCAACTCCTCTCCTCAGGACCGTAACCCTCCCAATCCACTAAGTACTGGTGACCACGTCCCCGAGAACGCATGTCCATGATCTTCCGTACCTTGTAAATAGGAGCGCCCTCGACAAGGACGGGGGGGGGGAGGGAAGACGAACGGGGGCGCGAAGAAAAGGCTTGACACAAGAGACATGGAAGACAGGGTGGACGCGACGAAGATGTTGCGGAAGAAGCAGTCGCACAGCGACAGGATTGACGACCTGAGAGACACGGAACGGACCAATGAACCGCGGAGTCAACTTGCGAGAAGCTGTCGTAAGGGGAAGGTTACGAGTGGAAAGCCACACTCTCTGACCGCGACAATACCTAGGACTCTTAATCCTACGTTTATTGGCGGCTCTCACAGTCTGCGCCCTGTAACGGCAAAGTGCAGACCTGACCCTCCTCCAGGTGCGCTCACAACGTTGGACAAAAGCCTGAGCGGAGGGAACGCTGGACTCGGCGAGCTGGGACGAGAACAGAGGAGGCTGGTACCCAAGACTACTCTGAAACGGAGATAGACCGGTAGCAGACGAAGGAAGCGAGTTGTGAGCGTACTCAGCCCAGGGGAGCTGTTCTGCCCAAGACGCAGGGTTTCGAAACGAAAGGCTGCGTAATATGCGACCAATCGACTGATTGGCCCTTTCTGCTTGACCGTTAGACTGGGGATGAAACCCGGAAGAGAGACTGACGGAAGCACCAATCAAACGACAGAACTCCCTCCAAAACTGTGACGTGAATTGCGGACCTCTGTCTGAAACGGCGTCTAACGGGAGGCCATGAATTCTGAACACATTCTCAATGATGATTTGTGCCGTCTCCTTAGCGGAAGGAAGCTTAGCGAGGGGAATGAAATATGCCGCCTTAGAGAACCTATCGATAACCGTAAGAATCACAGTCTTCCCCGCAGACGAAGGCAGACCGGTAATAAAGTCTAAGGCGATGTGAGACCATGGTCGAGAAGGAATGGGAAGCGGTCTGAGACGACCGGCAGGAGGAGAGTTACCTGACTTAGTCTGCGCGCAGTCCGAACAAGCAGCCACGAAACGACGCGTGTCCCGCTCCTGAGTAGGCCACCAAAACCGCTGGCGAATAGAAGCAAGCGTACCCCGAACGCCGGGGTGGCCAGCTAACTTGGCAGAGTGAGCCCACTGAAGAACAGCCAGACGAGTAGAGACAGGAACGAACAGAAGGTTACTAGGACAAGCGCGCGGCGACGCAGTGTGAGTGAGTGCTTGCTTTACCTGTCTCTCAATTCCCCAGACAGTCAACCCGACAACACGCCCTTCAGGGAGAATCCCCTCGGGGTCGGTAGAAGCCACAGAAGAACTAAAGAGACGGGATAAGGCATCAGGCTTGGTGTTCTTATTTCCCGGGCGATAGGAAATCACGAACTCGAAACGAGCGAAAAACAACGCCCAACGAGCTTGACGTGCATTAAGTCGTTTGGCAGAACGGATGTACTCAAGGTTCTTATGGTCAGTCCAAACGACAAAAGGGACGGTCGCCCCCTCCAACCACTGTCGCCATTCGCCTATGGCTAAGCGGATGGCGAGCAGTTCGCGGTTACCCACATCATAGTTGCGCTCCGATGGCGACAGGCGATGAGAAAAGTAAGCGCAAGGATGGACCTTATCGTCAGAGTGGAAGCGCTGAGACAGAATGGCTCCCACGCCCACCTCTGAAGCGTCAACCTCGACAATGAATTGTTTAGTGACGTCAGGAGTAACAAGGATAGGGGCGGATGTAAAACGCTTCTTGAGGAGATCAAAAGCTCCCTGGGCGGAACCGGACCACTTAAAGCAAGTCTTGACAGAAGTCAGAGCTGTGAGAGGGGCAGCCACTTGACCGAAATTACGAATGAAACGCCGATAGAAATTAGCGAAACCGAGAAAGCGCTGCAACTCGACACGTGACTTAGGGACGGGCCAATCGCTGACAGCCTGGACCTTAGCGGGATCCATCTGAATGCCTTCAGCGGAAATAACAGAACCGAGAAATGTGACAGAGGAGACATGAAAGGCGCACTTCTCAGCCTTCACGTAGAGACAATTCTCTAAAAGGCGCTGGAGTACACGTCGAACGTGCTGAACATGAATCTCGAGTGACGGTGAAAAAATCAGGATATCGTCAAGGTAAACGAAAACAAAAATGTTCAGCATGTCTCTCAGTACATCATTAACTAATGCCTGAAAGACAGCTGGAGCATTAGCGAGACCGAACGGCAGAACCCGGTATTCAAAATGCCCTAACGGAGTGTTAAACGCCGTTTTCCACTCGTCCCCCTCTCTGATGCGTACGAGATGGTAAGCGTTACGAAGGTCCAACTTAGTAAAGCACCTGGCTCCCTGCAAAATCTCAAAGGCAGACGACATAAGGGGAAGCGGATAACGATTCTTAACCGTTATGTCATTCAGCCCTCGATAATCCACGCAGGGGCGCAGAGTACCGTCCTTCTTCTTAACAAAGAAAAATCCCGCTCCGGCGGGAGAGGAAGAAGGCACCACGGTACCGGCGTCGAGAGAAACAGACAGATAATCCTCGAGAGCCTTACGTTCGGGAGCCGACAGAGAGTATAGTCTACCCCGAGGGGGAGTGGTCCCCGGAAGGAGATCAATACAACAATCATACGACCGGTGAGGAGGAAGGGAGCTGGCTCTGGACCGACTGAAGACCGTGCGCAGATCATGATATTCCTCCGGCACTCCTGTCAAATCACCAGGTTCCTCCTGAGTAGAGGGGACAGAAGACACAGGAGGGATAGCAGACATTAAACACTTCACATGACAAGAAACGTTCCAGGATAGGATAGAATTACTAGACCAATTAATAGAAGGATTATGACATACTAGCCAGGGATGACCCAAAACAACAGGTGTAAAAGGTGAACGAAAAATCAAAAGGAAATGGTCTCACTGTGGTTACCAGATACTGTGAGGGTTAAAGGTAGTGTCTCACATCTGATACTGGGGAGAAGACTACCATCTAAGGCGAACATGGGCGTGGGCTTCCCTAACTGTCTGAGAGGAATGTCATGTTTCCGAGCCCATGCTTCGTCCATAAAACAACCCTCAGCCCCAGAGTCTATCAAGGCACTGCAGGAAGCAGCCGAACCGGTCCAGCGTAGATGGACCGACAAGGTAGTACAGGATCTTGATGGAGAGACCTGAGTAGTAGCGCTCACCAGTAGCCCTCCGCTTACTGATGAGCTCTGGCTTTTACTGGACATGACATGACAAAATGTCCAGCAGAACCGCAATAGAGGCAAAGGCGGTTGGTGATTCTCCGTTCCCTCTCCTTAGTCGAGATGCGAATACCTCCCAGCTGCATGGGCTCAGTCTCTGAGCCGGTGGGAGGAGATGGTTGAGATGCGGAGAGGGGAAACACCGTTAACGCGAGCTCTCTTCCACGAGCTCGGTGACGAAGATCTACCCGTCGTTCTATGCGGATGGCGAGTGCAATCAAAGAGTCCACGCTGGAAGGAACCTCCCGGGAGAGAATCTCATCCTTAACCTCAGCGTGGAGTCCCTCCAGAAAACGAGCGAGCAACGCCGGCTCGTTCCAGTCACTGGATGCAGCAAGAGTGCGAAACTCTATAGAGTAATCCGTTATGGATCGATCACCTTGACATAGGGAAGCCAGGGCCCTGGAAGCCTCCTTCCCAAAAACTGAACGATCAAAAACCCGTATCATCTCCTCTTTAAAGTTCTGATAATCGTTAGAACACTCAGCCCTTGCCTCCCAGATAGCTGTGCCCCACTCCCGAGCCCGACCAGTAAGGAGTGATATGACGTAAGCGATCCGAGCTCTCTCACTAGAGTACGTGTTGGGCTGGAGAGAGAACACAATATCACACTGGGTGAGAAAAGAGCGACACTCAGTGGGCTGCCCAGAGTAACATGGTGGGTTATTAACCCTAGGTTCCGGAGACTCGGAAGACCAGGAAGTAGCTGGTGGCACGAGACGAAGACTCTGAAACTGTCCAGAGAGATCGGAGACCTGAGCGGCCAGGGTCTCAACGGCATGACGAGCAGCAAACAATTCCTGCTCGTGTCTGCCGAGCATTGCTCCCTGGAACTCGACGGCAGTGTTGAGAGAATCCATAGTCGCTGGGTCCATCTTGGTCGGATTCTTCTGTTATGCTGGTGAATGAGGACCCAAAAGCGACGTAATAGTAACAGAGTCTTTATTCCAGTATTAAACAAATAATGATTCTCCTGGATATTATCAATGGTAAATCCAAACAGGAAACTGAAATCCTCTCGTCAATAGAGAGGGACGACTGGAGACGCGACCACAGACTGCAGGTCGCTTCAGGAAGGCACTGGCCGTAGCTGACATAGACACCTGCTCACACGCAGCATCTGAGAAGGCAAAGAACACGACAGGGCGGAACAAGGACACAGGAACAGCAAACATCAAACAAGAATCCGACAAGGACAGAAGCGGAAACAGAGGGAGAAATAGGGACTCTAATCAGAGGGCAAAATAGGGGACAGGTGTGAAAGAGTAAATGAGGTCGTTAGGAGAATGAGAAACAGCTGGGAGCAGGAACGGAACGATAGAGAGAGAGAGCGGGAGAGGGAGAGAGGGAGGAGGAGAGTAGAGAGAGAGAAAGAGGGAAGAACCTAATAAGACCAGCAGAGGGAAGCACAGGGACAAGACATGATCAAAGACAAAACATGACAACTGCAACACAGTTTCCCCTGCCATAACCCCTCACACTAGACTACTGCAACACAGTTTCTCCTGCCATAACCCCTCACACTAGACTACTGTAACACAGTTTCTCCTGTCATAACCCCTCACACTAGACTACTGCAACACAGTTTCTCCTGTCATAACCCCTCACACTAGACTACTGCAACACTGTTTTCTCCTGCCATAAACCCTCACACTAGACTACTGCAACACAGTTTCTCCTGCCATACCCCTCACACTAGACTACTGCAACACAGTTTCTCCTGTCATAACCCCTCACACTAGACTACTGCAACACTGTTTCTCCTGTCATAACCCCTCACACTAGACTACTGCAACACTGTTTCTCCTGCCATAACCCCTCACACTAGACTACTGCAACACTGTTTTCTCCTGCCATAACCCCTCACACTAGACTACTGCTACACTGTTTCTCCTGCCATAACCCCTCACACTAGACTACTGCAACACAGTTTCTCCTGCCATAACCCCTCACACTAGACTACTGCAACACAGTTTCTCCTGCCATAACCCTCACACTAGACTACTGCAACACAGTTTCTCCTGCCATAACCCCTCACACTAGACTACTGCAACACTGTTTCTCCTGCCATAACCCCTCACACTAGACTACTGCTACACTGTTTCTCCTGCCATAACCCCTCACACTAGACTACTGCAACACAGTTTCTCCTGCCATAACCCCTCACACTAGACTACTGCAACACAGTTTCTCCTGCCATAACCCCTCACACTAGACTACTGCAACACTGTTTCTCCTGCCATAACCCCTCACACTAGACTACTGCAACACTGTTTCTCCTGCCATAACCCCTCAAACTAGACTACTGCAACACTGTTTCTCCTGCCATAACTCCTCACACTAGACTACTGCAACACAGTTTCTCCTGCATAACCCCTCACTCTAGACTACTGCAACACAGTTTCCCCTGCCATAACCCCTCACACTAGACTACTGCAACACAGTTTCCCTGCCATAACCCCCCACACTAGACTACTGCAACACTGTTTCACCTGCCATAACCCCTCCACACTAGACTACTGCAACACAGTTTCACCTGCCATAGCCCCTCACACTAGACTACTGCAACACAGTTTCCTGTGCCATAACCCCTCACACTAGACTACTGGCAACACAGTTTCTCCTGCCATAACCCCTCACACTAGACTACTGCAACACAGTTTCACCTGTCATAACCCCTCACACTAGACTACTGCAACACAGTTTCACCTGCCATAGCCCCTCACACTAGACTACTGCAACACAGTTTCACCTGCCATAGCCCCTCACACTAGACTACTGCAACACAGTTTCCCCTGCCATAATCCCTCACACTAGACTACTGCAACACTGTTTCCCCTGCCATAACCCCTCACACTAGACTACTGCACACTGTTTCTCCTGCCATAACCCCTCACACTAGACTACTGCAACACAGTTTCCCCTGCCATAATCCCTCACACTAGACTACTGCAACACTGTTTCTCCTGCCATAACCCCTCACACTAGACTACTGCAACACTGTTTCTCCTGCCATAACCCCTCACACTAGACTACTGCAACACTGTTTCCCCTGCCATAACCCCTCACACTAGACTACAGCAACACTGTTTCCCCTGCCATAACCCCTCACACTAGACTACTGCAACACAGTTTCCCCTGCCATAACCCCTCACACTAGACTACTGCAACACTGTTTCTCTTGCCATAACCCCTCACACTAGACTACTGCAACACTGTTTCCCCTGCCATAACCCCTCACACTAGACTACTGCAACACTGTTTCCCCTGCCATAACCCCTCACACTAGACTACTGCAACACAGTTTCCCCTGCCATAACCCCTCACACTAGACTACTGCAACACTGTTTCTCCTGCCATAACCCCTCACACTAGACTACTGCAACACAGTTTCCCCTGCCATAATCCCTCACACTAGACTACTGCAACACTGTTTCTCCTAGCATAACCCCTCACACTAGACTACTGCAACACTGTTTCTCCTGCCAAACCCCTCACACTAGCTACTGCAACACAGTTTCCCCTGCCATAACCCCTCACACTAGACTACTGCAACACAGTTTCTCCTGCCATAACCCCTCACACTAGACTACTGCAACACTGTTTCATCTGCCATAACCCCTCACACTAGACTACTGCAACACAGTTTCTCCTGCCATAGCCCCTCACACTAGACTACTGCAACACTGTTTCACCTGCCATAACCCTCACACTAGACTACTGCAACACAGTTTCTCCTGCCATAACCCCTCACACTAGACTACTGCAACACAGTTTCTCCTGCCATAACCCCTCACCACTAGACTACTGCAACACTGTTTCTCCTGCCATAACCCTCACCACTAGACTACTGCAACACTGTTTCTCCTGCCATAACCCTCACGCTAGACTACTGCAACACAGTTTCACCTGCCATAACCCCTCACACTAGACTACTGCAACACAGGTTTCTCCTGCATAACCCCTCACACTAGACTACTGCAACACAGTTTCCCCTGCCATAACCCCTCACACTAGACTACTGCAACACCGTTTCTCCTGCCATACCCCCTCACACTAGACTACTGCAACACAGTTTCCCCTGCCATAACCCCTCACACTAGACTACTGCAACACAGTTTCTCCTGCCATAACCCCTCACACTAGACTACGCAACACAGTTTCTCCTGTCATAACCCCTCACACTAGACTACTGCAACACAGTTTCTCCTGTCATAACCCCTCACACTAGACTACTGCAACACTGTTTCTCCTGCCATAACCCCTCACACTAGACTACTGCAACACAGTTTCTCCTGCCATAACCCCTCACACTAGACTACTGCAACACAGTTTCTCCT
>NW_024061011.1:0-15000 GCF_016432855.1 Salvelinus namaycush
CTGCGTTAGTACTGCTTTACTACTGCGTTAGCACTACGTTAGTACTGCTTTATTACTGCTTTAGTACTGCTTTATTACTGCTTTAGTACTGCTTTACTACTGCTTTACTACTGCGTTAGTACTGCTTTATTACTGCATTAGTACTGCTTTACTACTGCGTTAGCACTATGTTAGTACTGCTTTATTACTGCTTTACTACTGCGTTAGTACTGCTTTACTACTGCGTTAGTACTGCTTTATTACTGCTTTACTACTGCGTTAGTACTGCTTTACTACTACGTTAGTACTGCTTTACTACTGCGTTAGTACTACGTTAGTACTGCTTTACTACTGTGTTAGTACTACGCTAGTACTGCTTTACTACTGTGTTAGTACTACGTTAGTACTGCTTTACTACTGCTTTAGTACTGCGTTAGTACTATGTTAGTACCACTTTACTACTGCTTTACTACTGCGTTAGTACTGCTTTATTACTGCGTTAGTACTGCTTTACTACTGCGTTAGCACTACGTTAGTACTGCTTTATTACTGCTTTAGTACTGCTTTACTACTGCTTTACTACTGCGTTAGTACTGCTTTATTACTGCGTTAGTACTGCTTTACTACTGCGTTAGCACTACGTTAGTACTGCTTTATTACTGCTTTACTACTGCGTTAGTACTGCTTTATTACTGCGTTAGTACTATGTTAGTACTGCTTTACTACTGCGTTAGTACTACGTTAGTACTGCTTTATTACTGCGTTAGTACTACGTTAGTACTGCTTTACTACTACGTTAGTACTGCTTTATTACTGCGTTAGTACTACGTTAGTACTGCTTTACTACTGCGTTAGTACTGCTTTATTACTGCGTTAGTACTGCTTTACTACTGCGTTAGTACTGCTTTACTACTGCGTTAGTACTGCTTTATTACTGCTTTACTACTGCTTTACTACTGCGTTAGTACTGCTTTACTACTACGCTGTACTGCGTTAGTACTACGTTAGTACTACTTTACTACTACGTTAGTACTGCGTTAGTACTATGTTAGTACCACTTTACTACTGCTTTACTACTACGTTAGTACTACGTCAGTACTACTTTACATTATTTATATTCTAGTCACTTAGCAGACACTCGTATCCAGAACGACCTACAGTGAGACAACCTGATATCAGTAGCATACAGTCATAGGAAGTAGCAGTAGTGGTTTCATCTTCAGGTGAGACAACCTGATATCAGTAGCATACAGTCATAGGAAGTAGCAGTAGTGGTTTCATCTTCAGGTGAGACAACCTGATATCAGTAGCATACAGTCATAGGAAGTAGCAGTAGTGGTTTCATCTTCAGGTGAGACAACCTGACATCAGTAGCATACAGTCATAGGAAGTAGCAGTACTGTGTTCATCTTCAGGTGAGACAACCTGACATCAGTAGCATACAGTCATAGGAAGTAGCAGTACTGTGTTCATCTTCAGGTGAGACAACCTGATATCAGTAGCATACAGTCATAGGAAGTAGCAGTACTGTGTTCATCTTCAGGTGAGACAACCTGACATCAGTAGCATACAGTCATAGGAAGTAGCAGTACTGTGTTCATCTTCAGGTGAGACAACCTGACATCAGTAGCATACAGTCATAGGAAGTAGCAGTACTGTGTTCATCTTCAGGTGAGACAACCTGATATCAGTAGCATGCAGTCATAGGAAGTAGCAGTACTGTGTTCATCTTCAGGTGAGACAACCTGATATCAGTAGCATGCAGTCATAGGAAGTAGCAGTAGTGTTCATCTTCAGGTGAGACAACCTGATATCAGTAGCATACAGTCATAGGAAGTAGCAGTACTGTGTTCATCTTCAGGTGAGACAACCTGATATCAGTAGCATACAGTCATAGGAAGTAGCAGTACTGTGTTCATCTTCAGGTGAGACAACCTGATATCAGTAGCATACAGTCATAGGAAGTAGCAGTAGTGTTCATCTTCAGGTGAGACAACCTGATATCAGTAGCATACAGTCATAGGAAGTAGCAGTAGTGGTTTCATCTTCAGGTGAGACAACCTGACATCAGTAGCATACAGTCATAGGAAGTAGCAGTAGTGTTCATCTTCAGGTGAGACAACCTGATATCAGTAGCATACAGTCATAGGAAGTAGCAGTAGTGTTCATCTTCAGGTGAGACAACCTGACATCAGTAGCATACAGTCATAGGAAGTAGCAGTAGTGGTTTCATCTTCAGGTGAGACAACCTGACATCAGTAGCATACAGTCATAGGAAGTAGCAGTAGTGGTTTCATCTTCAGGTGAGACAACCTGATATCAGTAGCATACAGTCATAGGAAGTAGCAGTAGTGGTTTCATCTTCAGGTGAGACAACGTGATATCAGTAGCATACAGTCATAGGAAGTAGCAGTACTGTGTTCATCTTCAGGTGAGACAACCTGACATCAGTAGCATACAGTCATAGGAAGTAGCAGTACTGTGTTCATCTTCAGGTGAGACAACCTGATATCAGTAGCATACAGTCATAGGAAGTAGCAGTACTGTGTTCATCTTCAGGTGAGACAACCTGACATCAGTAGCATACAGTCATAGGAAGTAGCAGTACTGTGTTCATCTTCAGGTGAGACAACCTGACATCAGTAGCATACAGTCATAGGAAGTAGCAGTACTGTGTTCATCTTCAGGTGAGACAACCTGATATCAGTAGCATGCAGTCATAGGAAGTAGCAGTACTGTGTTCATCTTCAGGTGAGACAACCTGATATCAGTAGCATGCAGTCATAGGAAGTAGCAGTAGTGTTCATCTTCAGGTGAGACAACCTGATATCAGTAGCATACAGTCATAGGAAGTAGCAGTACTGTGTTCATCTTCAGGTGAGACAACCTGATATCAGTAGCATACAGTCATAGGAAGTAGCAGTACTGTGTTCATCTTCAGGTGAGACAACCTGATATCAGTAGCATACAGTCATAGGAAGTAGCAGTAGTGTTCATCTTCAGGTGAGACAACCTGATATCAGTAGCATACAGTCATAGGAAGTAGCAGTAGTGGTTTCATCTTCAGGTGAGACAACCTGACATCAGTAGCATACAGTCATAGGAAGTAGCAGTAGTGTTCATCTTCAGGTGAGACAACCTGATATCAGTAGCATACAGTCATAGGAAGTAGCAGTAGTGTTCATCTTCAGGTGAGACAACCTGATATCAGTAGCATACAGTCATAGGAAGTAGCAGTAGTGGTTTCATCTTCAGGTGAGACAACCTGATATCAGTAGCATACAGTCATAGGAAGTAGCAGTAGTGGTTTCATCTTCAGGTGAGACAACCTGACATCAGTAGCATACAGTCATAGGAAGTAGCAGTAGTGGAGAAGGGAGATAACAGCTGGATTACTCCTTTGCTATTAACCTGTTACATCTTCTCCCTTCTTCACCTGACTGCCTGTTTTTTCAGTCATCTCATTGTCCTGCTGTTGTCCATTGACTGGCTGTTTTATCAGTCATCTCATTGTCCTGCTATGGTCTCCTGACTGGCTGTTTTATCAGTCATCTCATTGTCCTGCTGTGGTCTCCTGACTGGCTGTTTTATCAGTCATCTCATTGTCCTGCTGTGGTCTCCTTGACTGCCTGTTTTTTCAGTCATCTCATTGTCCTGCTATGGTCTCCTGACTGGCTGTTTTATCAGTCATCTCATTGTCCTGCTATGGTCTCCTGACTGGCTGTTTTATCAGTCATCTCATTGTCCTGCTATGGTCTCCTGACTGGCTGTTTTATCAGTCATCTCATTGTCCTGCTGTGGTCTCCTTGACTGGCTGTTTTATCAGTCATCTCATTGTCCTGCTATGGTCTCCTGACTGGCTGTTTTATCAGTCATCTCATTGTCCTGCTGTGGTCTCCTTGACTGGCTGTTTTATCAGTCATCTCATTGTCCTGCTGTGGTCTCTTGACTGGCTGTTTTTTCAGTCATCTCATTGTCCTGCTATGGTCTCCTGACTGGCTGTTTTATCAGCCATCTCATTGTCCTGCTGTGGTCTCTTGACTGACTGTTTTATCAGTCATCTCATTGTCCTGCTGTGGTCTCTTGACTGCCTGTTTTATCAGTCATCTCATTGTCCTGCTATGGTCTCCTTGACTGGCTGTTTTATCAGTCATCTCATTGTCCTGCTGTTGTCTCTTGACTGCCTGTTTTATCAGTCATCTCATTGTCCTGCTGTTGTCTCTTGACTGCCTGTTTTATCAGTCATCTCATTGTCCTGCTATGGTCTCTTGACTGGCTGTTTTATCAGTCATCTCATTGTCCTGCTGTGGTCTCCTTGACTGGCTGTTTTTTCAGTCATCTCATTGTCCTTGTGGTCTCCTGACTGGCTGTTTTATCAGCCATCTCATTGTCCTGCTGTGGTCTCTTGACTGACTGTTTTTATCAGTCATCTCATTGTAATTTGCTCTCACAAGGTCTCACAATGAAACTGCATGAAGTCTGTAATGTCAAGACAAGACCTCTAGATTGGTTCATTCGGTAGACAGCCTTGGTTGGAAACCCAACTAGCTCTCACAGTCTCACGTCAAAATCCATCTTCAACCACGTTTCTCAAATGTAACATTTCAAAGTCTAATGTCAAAGTGTTTAAGGTTAAGTTTAGGCATTAACTCTGAATTTCTAAGGTGAAGATTTGGGATTAAGGCTTAAAACAAAAATATCAAGATCAACTTTCTGGAGTCAAACTTGCATCTATTGGAATCAGAGGCACATTCCCCTTCCCTGTCTCTGTCCCCTTCCCCATCCCCTTCCCCGTCCCCTTCCTCGTCCCTTTCCATGTCCCCTACCCCGTCTCTGTCCCCTTCCCCTTCCTCGTCTCCGTCCCCGTCCCCTTCCTCGTCTCCATCCCCGTCCCCTTCCTTGTCTCCGTCCCCTTCCTCGTCTCCGTCCCCGTCCCCTTCCCTGTCCCCTACCCCGTCTCCGTCCCCTTCCCTGTCCCCTACCCCGTCTCCGTCCCTTTCCCCTTCCCTGTCCCCTACCCTCTCCAAGTCCCCTTCCCTGTCCCCTACCCCGTCTCCGTCCCCTTCCCTGTCCCCTACCCCGTCTCCGTCCCTTTCCCCTTCCCTGTCCCCTACCCTCTCCAAGTCCCCTTCCCTGTCCCCTACCCCGTCTCCGTCCCTGTCCCCTTCCCCATCCCTTTCCCCTTCCCTGTCCCCTACCCCGTCTCCGTCCCCTACCCCGTCCCCTACCCCGTCTCCGTCCCATTCCCCTTCCCTGTCCCCTACCCCGTCTCCGTCCCCTACCCCGTCTCCGTCCCTTTCCCCTTCCCTGTCCCCTACCCCTACCCCATCCCCTACCCCGTCTCCGTCCCATTCCCCTACCCCGTCTCTGTCCCCATCCCCGTCCACAACCTAAACCTACTGGAAGGTAACAATGCTTCCTGTTGCCCCAAGTGGCCGGTTTACACATCCTCTCCCGACGGCCTCAGACATCATTGGACGTTGAATACTGACTTGTATCATCAGTGACCTGAATGTAGAAACCAACATACTCAACTATACCTACTGTAATGACACATCAGTAATAACAGACCTGCTATCTACCAGCTATACCTACTGTAATGACACATCAGTAATAACAGACCTGCTATCTACCAGCTATACCTACTGTAATGACACATCAGTAATAACAGACCTGCTATATACCAGCTATACCTACTGTAATGACACATCAGTAATAACAGACCTGATATCTGTCCTTGTCTCTCTCACACCCAAATAGTAAATGTAATTTCATTTCCGCCCCAATTCTCTCTCTCCTACACACACACGGGCGCATACTCACGCACGCAAGCACGTGCGCACACACACACCTCTCTCTTATACACACACAGCTCTCTGTTATAAATCTCATACACACACACACACACACCTCTCTCTTATACACACACAGCTCTCTGTTATAAATCTCATACACACACACATACACACCTCTCTCTTTCACACCGAGGCAGGCAGGCAGGCAGGCACACACACACCTCTCTCTCACATACACACACACACACACACACACAGACACAGACACACACACACACACACACACACACACACACACACACACACACACACACACACACACACACACACACACACACACACCACACCTCTCTCTCTCACACACACACTGCTCTCTCACATACACACACAACTCTCTGTTATAAATCTCATACACACACACATACACACCTCTCTCTTTCACACCGAGGCAGGCAGGCAGGCAGGCAGGCACACACCTCTCTCTTTCACACCGAGGCAGGCAGGCAGGCAGGCAGGCACACACACACCTCTCTCTTTCACACCGAGGCAGGCAGGCAGGCAGGCACACACACACCTCTCTCTCACATACACACACACACACACAGACACAGACACAGACACACACACACACACACACACACACACACACACCACACCTCTCTCTCTCACACACACACTGCTCTCTCACATACACACACAACTCTCTCACACTGTGACTGGTACCTCTTGTCAGGTGGAGGAGGAAGTGCTTCCTGATTGGCTGGTGGTGCTTCCTGCATGGAGGTGATTGGATCAGGGATATTGGCAAAGTCATCTTGCTCAGCCAAACCAATAGCCAAAGACAGAACCACAATCTTCCCTTCGCTGGCCGGCCGGAAAACAGTGGGAAACAGAGAGCGAGAGAGAAGAGAGGCACGTGGAAGAGGCAAAGAAAAGAAAATAATCGAGGAGGAGGAATCAGGAGACATGGAGCGAGGGAAGAGAGAAGGAGAACAAAGAAAGGTCAGAGAAAGGTCATAAATAGGTCATAGGAGGTTTATAAAATGATAAAGGGACAGGAAGAAAACAGAGAGACAACAGGAAGAAAACAGAGAGACAACAGGAAGAAAACAGAGAGACAACAGGAAGAAAACAGAGAGACAACAGGAAGAAAACAGAGAGACAACAGGAAGAAAACAGAGAGACAACAGGAAGAAAACAGAGAGACAACAGGAAGAAAACAGAGAGACAGCGGAAAACAAGAGAGATCATATAAGAGGAACCAAAGGAACTCTGGTCAGAAAGGGAAAACAGTTTTAGAAGACAAAACACCTTCAACCCACACCGGCAGAGTCAAACTCACTTCCTGGAGGGCAGAGTCAAACTCACTTCCTGGAGGGCAGAGTCAAACTCACTTCCTGGAGGGCAGAGTCAAACTCACTTCCTGGAGGGCAGTGTCAAACTCACTTCCTGGAGGGCAGAGTCAAACTCACTTCCTGGAGGGCAGTGTCAAACTCACTTCCTGGAGGGCAGTGTCAAACTCACTTCCTGGAGGGCAGTGTCAAACTCACTTCCTGGAGGGCAGAGTCAAACTCACTTCCTGGAGGGCAGAGTCAAACTCACTTCCTGGAGGGCAGAGTCAAACTCACTTCCTGGAGGGCAGAGTCAAACTCACTTCCTGGAGGGCAGAGTCAAGCTCACTTCCTGGAGGGCAGAGTCAAACTCACTTCCTGGAGGATTGTGTAAAACTCACTTCCTGAATGGCTGTGTAAAACTCACTTCCTGGATGGCAGAGTCGAGTGTCGGATGGTTTTCGCTCCTCCCTTGTGCTTGATTATTCAATTAAGGTAATTAAATGGTTATGAACTCCCCTCACCTGGTTGTCTAGGTCTTAATTGGACACAAATTAAAAGGACATGCCAAAACCATGACGCAGACACACGGCCCTCCAGGAAGTGTGTTCAACACCCCTGGCATTGACCTTATTCACAGGAAAACAATTATACCTTAGACGGTTATTGTGTAAACAAACGTGAGTCAATGGCCAATGGCCGCCATATGCATAAAGCCTATCAAGCCTTGTGCACACTGGCAGTTTGAAGTGACTGAAATACTATTTTTATACACATCCGATTCGTATCTGTTCTTTTCCCTGCAGTCTGAACAGCCAAAAAAACACATTGAATCAAACATTTCAAACTACCTTCGAAGGTGATTTGAAATCAGATACAAATCGGATTGCTGGCCATGTTACTTGTGTCTGTTTGGTTTTTAGACTGTTATTTGGCATATCTTGATGCTCGCTAGCTACTCTGTTGACAGTCTGACAAGAACATGTGGTAGCTAACTAGCTTGTTCATTGTTTACAAACAAATAAGTGACTGTGCTAGAAAGCTACACCGCTACCTAGCTAGCTGAATGCTGTGGCTACCTAGCTAGTTGACAGCTGTGGCTACCTAGCTAGTTGACTGCTATGGCTACCTAGCTAGCTGAATGATGTGACTACCTAGCTAGTTGACAGCAGTGACTACCTAGCTAGTTGACTGCTGTGACTACCTAGCTAGTTGACTGCTGTGACTACCTAGCTAGTTGACAGCTGTGACTACCTAGCTAGTTGACAGCTGTTGCTACCTAGCTAGTTGACTGCTGTGGCTACCTAGCTAGTTGACAGCTGTGGCTACCTAGCTAGTTGACTGCTATGGCTACCTAGCTAGCTGACTGCTGTGGCTACCTAGCTAGCTGACTGCTGTGGCTACCTAGCTAGCTGACTGCTGTGGCTACCTAGCTAGTTGACTGCTGTGGCTACCTAGCTAGCTGACTGCTGTGGCTACCTAGCTAGTTGACTGCCGTGGCAACCTAGCTAGCTGACTGCCGTGGCTACCTAGCTAGCTGACTGCCGTGGCTACCTAGCCAGTTGACTGCCGTGGCTACCTAGCTAGCTGACTGCCGTGGCTACCTAGCTAGTTGACTGCTGTGGCTACCTAGCTAGTTGACTGCTGTGGCTACCTAGCTAGTTGACTGCTGTGGCTACCTAGCTAGTTGACTGCTGTGGCTACCTAGCTAGTTGACTGCTGTGGCTACCTAGCTAGTTGACTGCTGTGGCTACCTAGCTAGTTGACTGCTGTGGCTACCTAGCTAGCTGACAGCTGTGGCTACCTAGCTAGCTGACTGCTGTGGCTACCTAGCTAGCTGACTGCTGTGGCCACCTAGCTAGCTGACTGCTGTGGCCACCTAGCTAGCTGACTGCTGTGGCCACCTAGCTAGCTGACTGCTGTGGCTATCTAGCTAGCTGACTGCTGTGGTTACCTAGCTAGTTGACTGCTGTGGCTACCTAGCTAGTTGACAGCTGTGGCTACCTAGCTAGTTGACTGCTGTGGCTACCTAGCTAGTTGACAGCTGTGGCTACCTAGCTAGCTGACTGCTGTGGCTACCTAGCTAGCTGACTGCTGTGGCCACCTAGCTAGCTGACTGCTGTGGCTATCTAGCTAGCTGACAGCTGTGGCTACCTAGCTAGCTGACTGCTGTGGCTATCTAGCTAGCTGACTGCTGTGGCTACCTAGCTAGCTGACTGCTGTGGCTATCTAGCTAGCTGACTGCTGTGGCTACCTAGCTAGCTGACTGCTGTGGCTAGCACAAAAGTTGGATCAACTGATCATTTGAGGCTTTAAATGTATTTGTACACTATGATTTTGAACATCCAAAGCAGCTGGGACATGTCCATGGCTAGGCATCATTGTCACCTTAGCTTGTTACATAACTTCTGAGTGATAGGAAGCACGAGCACCCCCACCAATCAGCCTTCACCACTGCTCACACACCCGCCGTTACTATGACAACTACTCAGTGAGTAAATGACTGCTGTCTGAACACAGACATCCTATTGGGTCACTTGTAACTTGCTGTTTGGACAGTCAGTATTCGAAAACAGATTTGAAAAACTAAACTGATTTGAGCATTAAGGCCTGCAGTGTGAACAAGGCTTTAATCCCCACAGTGCCTTAAGGCCTGCAGTGTGAACAAGGCTTTAATCCCCACAGTGCCTTAAGGCCTGCAGTGTGAACAAGGCTTTAGTCCCCACAGTGCATATAGGCCTGCAGTGTGAACAAGGCTTTAATCCCCACAGTATCCCCATGGTATTCTACACATCACATATACACAATGACAAAGAGACACACACACACACACACACACACACACACACACACACACACACACACACACACACACACACACACACACACACACACACACACACACACACACACACACACACACACCAGTGGAGGGAGAGAGGGGGGGGAGAGAGAGAGAGAGAGAGAGAGAGAGAGAGAGAGAGAGAGAGAGAGAGAGAGAGAGAGAGAGAGAGAGAGAGGTAGAGAGAGAGAGAGGAGAGAGAGAGAGAGAGAGAGAGAGAGGTAGAGAGAGAGAGGTAGAGAGAGAGAGGTAGAGAGAGAGAGAGAGAGAGAGAGAGAGAGAGAGAGAGAGAGAGAGAGAGAGAGAGAGAGAGAGAGAGAGAGAGGTAGAGAGAGAGAGAGGAGAGAATAGAGAGAGAGAGGGGGAGGGGAGAGATAGACCTTGACAAAGTACAGCCTTGCCATTGAGAAGGGTAGACAGGAAAACCTGGCTCCCTGTAGAGGAAAGGCTGTGCAACCACTGCACAACAGCAGAACCTGAGACAGAGCTGCATTTCCTGACAAAATATAAAACAATTAGAGTGTCATTTTCCCAAATGTAAAACCCGTATTCAAGGTTTCAAAGACCTCTCTGATGAGGATAGGCTACCCGTCCTGTTGGGGGAGGACGCAGAGAGCTGTGGGTTGGCAGCGCACTACATTGCTGCCTGCCATAAGTTAAGGGACAGTGTCTGACAGACCAATCAACCTGCACATGTCCTCTACTGTAAGCTTATTGTTATTGTTCAATTTGACACTTGGTTAGTGTTCTTACTGTTGTCACGTTGACAATTTTGATTCTCATTTAAAAAAAAATATATTGTAAATATCCAAAATAAGCTTTGGCAATATGTACATTGTTACATCATGCCAATAAAGCAAATTGAATTGAATTGAAATAGAGAGATAGAGAAATAGAGAGAGAGAGAGAAGGGGGGGGGAGAGAGAGAGAGAGAGAGAGAGAGAGAGAGAGAGAGAGAGAGAGAGGGGGGGGGGAGAGAGAGAGAGAGAGAGACAGAGAGAGAGAGGGGGGGGGAGAGAGAGAGAGAGAGAGAGAGAGAGAGAGGAGGAGAGAGAGAGAGAGAGAGGCAGAGAGAGAGAGACAGAGAGAGAGAGAGAGAGAGAGAGAGAGAGAGAGAGAGAGAGAGAGAGGTCACGATCAGATGAGCTCCTGCATTTTTCAGCATTTTCTTTAAAAAAGATACATTTAGAGTTAGATAAACTTGGATTTTTTGTCAGGAACCCATACAGGATGCTACCCTCTACAACATAACCCTCACTTCAAATCAAAACTCAAAACCTACAACCTGATTTTGGACGGATTTACCTGGAAGGTTCACATCTACCAAGGATGAATTATTCTATACAGCAAATCCTCTGGAAAACAACAGAAACCTGAGAACACCACCCAACCTGGAACTGAGTGAGTAATGTTTAGTCTGAAACTATATTTGATTTCCAAAAGCCAAGAAGAAAAATACATGACACTACTTTATAAGGACTGAATAGTAACATATTTCTGCCAAGCTTGATACAGCTTCAACTAGCACTTAAGTGTCAAGTGAGAGGTGTCAAAGCCCATTAGCCCAACAATTGGCAGGAGAGTCGAATAGTCTACCCCAACCAAATGGAGAGGCCTTAGAAGCTGCCTCCCGCTGTTCAGAAGTAATTAAAATACAGTACCCTGTGCATGTAAAAAATGACAAGACAAGAAAAGATCACAAAATGAAGCTCCTTATGGAAAATCAAGAGACACTTTTTGCTGACTATTACAAAAATGGGAACATCAGCAACCTTATCTTCCACACAAACCATCCCCAGGCATGGCACAGTGCTATATTAGCACACTACCCCTCTGTTAAGAGAGGGGGGGTTAACGAGGGGTGGAAACTCAGGATACTTGACAACGAGGACTCTGAGTCAGCTAACATAAATCTATATAAGTCTGGAACAGTATTGGTACAGGGCAACCACAAACAGTTTCAGCTGGACTTTCACCTAATCAAAGAATTAGCCCAGCAGGAGAAGCTCTCCCTTGATAAAGATACCCCCACCCCAAGTGGGTCAGACCAAACCTCTTCACCATATAACCCCACAGACGAGCAACCCTCAGCAGACAGTCAACCTCCCAGTACAGAGTACTTCTCCCTCATTGAAATGAAGGATAAATTCACCCAGCTGGAGGTAAGGCAGGTGGAGCTGGAACAGCAGGTGATCACACTCCAGTCAGCACAGACCCAGACAACAGTCCAGCACAACAACACCCCCTTAACCAGACCTGGAGAGCTGGAGGTGGAGAAAGACATATCTGCACTATGGACAGTGGTGAGACAACATCAACAGGAGAAAGAGCAGGAGCAGGAGAAGAACAGAGCACTAGAGGAGAGGATCAGACTGCTGGAGGAGAGGTTGAGGGGGATGGCATGTGACAGAGAACAACCCACTAGGGAGGTGGCCATCCCCACAGAGACGCCAGCAGAACAGCCCACCTCAGCACCCGACAAAAGTCTCGACACCACAGCAGAACAGTCCACGCCAGACCCTGACCATAGAAACGACATCACAACAGAACAGACAAAAGAAAAACCCCAAGCCCAGCAGCTCTCACCCCCTCTGAGCACCCCCCCTGTCAGCCACCCTGATAGCCCTCCTGACAACCCCCCCACACCCACTGAGGACAAACACAAGACACAGATTGTCCTTCTTATGGACTCAAATGGGAAATATATAGAAGAAAAAAAACTTTTTCCCAAACACAGTGTGTCTAAACTCTGGTGTCCAAACACCCAGCGCGCCCTAGACCTTCTGTCTGAGGACAAACTAGGCTCACCTAGCCACATAATAATACACACAGGCACAAACGACCTGAGAGCACAGCAGGAAAGGGTGGCCACAGCACTGAAGGGAGTGATTGAAAAAGCTTCTTCTACTTTCCCCAACGCACAAGTGGTTATCTCCACCCTGCTACCACGAAAAGACTTCCACCCTGCTACAATACAGCGGGTAAACGCAAGCATTTCCCGTGACTGTGCCTCAAAACCAAATGTTTTTCTGGCCCACCACTCCACCCTGGACTTGAACAGCCTCTATGACCAGGTCCACCTCTACAAGGCAGCAGTGCCCACCTTTGCCCGGACTCTAAAGGACATCGCTCTCAAACGAAGCCCCAACACTTCACACAGGAGTAAGAGATCAATAGACACCCCACCCAGACCAGCGAGACACCCTCCAAGACCTCCAGGACCCCCCCCTGGACCTACACACCCCCCCCCACATCAACCATGCCCACACCCAATTTAGGCCCCCTCAGATCAGACCCATGCCACTCCTGCCCACCCCATGCACCCCACCCCCGCAAAGAGGGCATCAACATGGAAGTCACACATACGCCCAGGTAGTGAGCGGGCAAACAGGCCCAACCCCCACTCTTACACTCGCCCAAGCCAACGGCATGTACCAGATGCTCAGCAGGCTCTGCTCACACTTACTGGCCTGAGGCCAAACCCCGACCAACAACATTGGACACTTTATGGAACAAAAAGCCTTCACTATATCATCCTGGAATATCCAAGGCCTGAGGTCATCTGCCTTTGGCCTAAAGAGCAGGAACCCGGACTTCACCAAAGAAATCGGTAATGCAGACATTGTCATCCTGCAAGAAACATGGTATAGAGGAGACGGACCCACTGGTTGCCCTCTAGGTTACAGAGAGCTGGTAGTCCCATCCACCAAACTACCAGGTGTGAAACAGGGAAGGGACTCAGGGGGAATGCTAATTTGGTATAGAGCAGACCTAACTCACTCCATTAAATTAATCAAAACAGGAACATTTTACATTTGGCTAGAAATTCAAAAGGAAATTATCTTAACAGAGAAAAATGTCCTCCTGTGTGCTACCTATATCCCCCCACTAGAATCCCCATACTTTAATGAAGACAGCTTCTCCATCCTGGAGGGGGAAATCAATCATTTCCAGGCCCAGGGACATGTATTAGTCTGTGGCGACCTAAATGCCAGAACTGGACAGGAACCTGACACCCTCAGCACACAGGGGGACAAACACCTACCTGGAGGTGACAGCATTCCCTCCCCCATATGCCCACCTAGGCACAACTATGACAACATAACCAACAAAAACGGGTCACAACTCCTGCAGCTCTGTCGCACGCTGGGTATGTACATAGTCAATGGTAGGCTTCGAGGGGACTCCTATGGTAGGTACACCTATTGCTCATCTCTTGGCAGTAGCACTGTAGACTACTTTATCACTGACCTCAACCCAGAGTCTCTCAGAGCGTTCACAGTCAGCCCACTGACACCCCTATCAGACCACAGCAAAATCACAGTCTACTTGAACAGAGCAATACTCAATCATGAGGCATCAAAGCCAAAGGAACTGAGTAACATTAAGAAATGCTATAGATGGAAGGAATGCAGTTTGGAAACCTACCAAAAAACAATTAGGCAACAGCAAATTCAATCCCTTTTAGACAACTTCCTGGGTAAAACGTTCCACTGCAATAGTGAAGGTGTAAACTTGGCAGTAGAAAATCTTAACAGTATATTTGACCTCTCAGCTTCCCTATCAAATCTAAAAATCTCAAATAGAAAACCGAAGAAAATGAACAACAATGACAAATGGTTTGATAAAGAATGCAAAAATCTAAGAAATAAATTGAGAAACCTGTCCAACCAAAAACATAGAGACCCGGAAAACCTGAGTCTACGCCTTCACTATGGTGAATCACTAAAACAATACAGAAATACACTACGGAAAAAGAAGGAACAGCACGTCAGAAATCAGCTCAATGTAATTGAAGAATCCATAGACTCTAACCAATTCTGGGAAAATTGGAAAACACTAAACAAACAACAACACGAAGAATTATCTATCCAAAATGGAGATGTATGGGTAAACCACTTCTCCAATCTTTTTGGCTCTATAACAAAGAATAAAGAGCAAAAACATATACATGATCAAATACAAATCCTAGAATCAACTATTAAAGACTACCAGAACCCACTGGATTCTCCAATTACCTTGAATGAGTTACAGGACAAAATAAAAACCCTCC
>NW_024061012.1:0-17962 GCF_016432855.1 Salvelinus namaycush
CAGACAGGAAGATCACGTCAGTGACTCAACCCACTCAAGTGACGCACCCCTCCTAGGGACGGCATGAAAGAGCACCAGTAAGCCAGTGACTCAGCCCCTGTAATAGGGTTAGAGGCAGAGAATCCAGAGTGGAGAGGGGAACCGGCCAGGCAGAGACAGCAAGGGCGGTTCGTTGCTCCAGAGCCTTTCCGTTCACCTTCACACTCCTGGGCCAGACTACACTCAATCATATGACCTACTGAAGAGATAAGTCTTCAGTAAAGACTTAAAGGTTGAGACCGAGTCTGCGTCTCTCACATGGGTAGGCAGACCATTCCATAAAAATGGAGATCTATAGCAGAAAGCCCTGCCTCCAGCTGTTTGCTTAGAAATGTCTAGGGGACAATTAGGAGGCCTACGTCTTGTGACTGTAGCGTACGTGTAGGTATGTACGGCAGGACCAAATCGTAAAGATAGGTCGTAGCAAGCCCATGTAAGGCTTTGTAGGTTAGCAGTAAAACCTTGAAATCAGCCCTTGCCTTAAAAGGAAGCCAGTGTACAGTGTAGGGAAGCTAGCACTGGAGTAATATGATCACATTTTTGGTTCTAGTCAGGATTCTAGCAGCCGTATTTAGCACTAACTGAAGTTTATTTAGTGCTTATCCGGGTAGCCGGAAAGTAGAGAATTGCAGTAGTCTAACCTAGAAGTAACAAAAGCATGGATTAATTTTTCTGCATCATTTTTGGACAGAAAATGTCTGATTTTGGCAATGTTACGTAGATGGAAAAAAGTCTTGATATGTTCGTCAAAAGAGAGATCAGGGTCCAGAGTAACGCCGAGGTCCTTCACAGTTTTATTTGAGACGACTTTACAACCATCAAGATTAATTGTCAGATTCAACAGAAGATCTCTTTGTTTCTTGGGACCTAGAACAAGCATCTCTGTTTTGTCCAAGTTTAAAAGTAGAAAGTTTTCCTAGATGGTTAAAGATAGGATTACAGAAGAATCAGCTGCTCCTAGATGGTTAAAGATAGGATTACAGAAGAGTCAGCTGATCCTAGATGGTTAAAGATAGGATTAGAGAAGAGTCAGCTGATCCTAGATGGTTAAAGATAGGATTAGAGAAGAGTCAGCTGATCCTAGATGGTTAAAGATAGGATTAGAGAAGAGTCAGCTGATCCTAGATGGTTAAAGATAGGATTAGAGAAGAGTCAGCTGATCCTAGATGGTTTAAAGATAGGATTAGAGAAGAGTCAGCTGATCCTAGATGGTTAAAGATAGGATTACAGAAGAATCAGCTGCTCCTAGATGGTTAAAGATAGGATTACAGAAGAGTCAGCTGATCCTAGATGGTTAAAGATAGGATTAGAGAAGAGTCAGCTGATCCTAGATGGTTAAAGATAGGATTAGAGAAGAGTCAGCTGATCCTAGATGGTTAAAGATAGGATTAGAGAAGAGTCAGCTGATCCTAGATGGTTAAAGATAGGATTAGAGAAGAGTCAGCTGATCCTAGATGGTTAAACATAGGATTCGAGAAGAGTCAGCTGATCCTAGATGGTTAAGGATAGGATTATAGAAGAGTCAGCTGCTCCTAGATGGTTAAAGATAGGATTAGAGAAGAGTCAGCTGATCCTAGATGGTTGAAGATAGGATTAGAGAAGAATCAGCTGATCCTAGATGGTTAAAGATAGGATTAGAGAAGAATCAGCCGATCCTAGATGGTTAAAGATAGGATTACAGAAGAGTCAGCTGATCCTAGATGGTTAAAGATAGGATTAGAGAAGAGTCAGCTGATCCTAGATGGTTAAAGATAGGATTAGAGAAGAGTCAGCTGATCCTAGATGGTTAAAGATAGGATTAGAGAAGAGTCAGCTGATCCTAAATGGTTAAAGATAGGATTAGAGAAGAGTCAGCTGATCCTAGATGGTTAAGGATAGGATTAGAGAAGAGTCAGCTGCTCCTAGATGGTTAAAGATAGGATTACAGAAGAGTCAGCTGATCCTAGATGGTTAAAGATAGGATTAGAGAAGAGTCAGCTGATCCTAGATGGTTAAAGATAGGATTAGAGAAGAGTCAGCTGATCCTAGATGGTTAAAGATAGGATTACAGAAGAATCAGCTGCTCCTAGATGGTTAAAGATAGGATTAGAGAAGAGTCAGCTGATCCTAGATGGTTAAAGATAGGATTAGAGAAGAGTCAGCTGATCCTAGATGGTTAAAGATAGGATTAGAGAAGAGTCAGCTGATCCTAGATGGTTAAAGATAGGATTAGAGAAGAGTCAGCTGATCCTAGATGGTTAAAGATAGGATTAGAGAAGAGTCAGCTGATCCTAGATGGTTAAACATAGGATTCGAGAAGAGTCAGCTGATCCTAGATGGTTAAGGATAGGATTATAGAAGAGTCAGCTGCTCCTAGATGGTTAAAGATAGGATTAGAAAAGAGTCAGCTGATCCTAGATGGTTAAAGATAGGATTAGAGAAGAGTCAGCTGATCCTAGATGGTTAAAGATAGGATTAGAGAAGAGTCAGCTGATCCTAGATGGTTAAAGATAGGATTACAGAAGATTCAGCTGATCCTAGATGGTTAAAGATAGGATTACAGAAGTCAGCTGATCCTAGATGGTTGAAGATAGGATTAGAGAAGAATCAGCTGATCCTAGATGGTTAAAGATAGGATTAGAGAAGAATCAGCTGATCCTAGATGGTTGAAGATAGGATTACAGAAGAGTCAGCTGATCCTAGATGGTTAAAGATAGGATTAGAGAAGAGTCAGCTGATCCTAGATGGTTAAAGATAGGATTAGAGAAGAGTCAGCTGATCCTAGATGGTTAAAGATAGGATTACAGAAGAGTCAGCTGATCCTAGATGGTTAAAGATAGGATTAGAGAAGAGTCAGCTGGTCCTAGATGGTTAAAGATAGGATTAGAGAAGAGTCAGCTGATCCTAGATGGTTAAAGATAGGATTAGAGAAGAGTCAGCTGATCCTAGATGGTTAAAGATAGGATTAGAGAAGAGTCAGCTGATCCTAGATGGTTAAAGATAGGATTAGAGAAGAGTCAGCTGATCCTAGATGGTTAAAGATAGGATTAAAGAAGAGTCAGCTGATCCTAGATGGTTAAAGATAGGATTAGAGAAGAGTCAGCTGATCCTAGATGGTTAAAGATAGGATTAGAGAAGAGTCAGCTGATCCTAGATCTGAACCTATGGGGATTGTCATTGAGCCACAGGGGTAAAGGCAGGGTTGGGGTCAGTCAATTCAGTAAGAGATTTCAATTTAAAATTAAATAATGTAAAAATGTTTTAAATTAATAACTTCTCCTTTTCGTTTTATTGAGAATTGATTGAAAATAAAATGCCTTTTTTAATTAAGGGGTAGAGGTAAACCGCCTTGCTGAGAGAGTAGAGTCTCTCGGGATTAAATAAAAGGAATCAGTCTCCATTCACCAGAGCAGTGTGAATACACTACACTACAGTATTTAGCAAATCTACTATAATCTTGTTACTATTGATGCGCAATGTAACTCTCAATGACCAAACAATGCCTCTACACTTTACTTCATTTGGAATGAATTCAGACACCTAGCAGAGTTTAGCAGTGCAGTGAAACACTTCCAGTCATCAAAACAGATCAAAGTGCAGATAGTTGTTTGTCAACTGATTCAACAAGGTGAATGATTGATTCAATTAGGTGTATGATTGATTCAATTAGCTGTATGATTGATTCAACAAGGTGTATGATTGATTCAATTAGCTGTATGATTGATTCAACAAGGTGTATGATTGATTCAATTAGCTGTATGTTTGATTCAACAAGGTGTATGATTGATTCAATTAGGTGTATGTTTGATTCAATAAGGTGTATGATTGATTCAACAAGGTGTATGATTGATTCAATTAGGTTTATGTTTGATTCAACAAGGTGTATGATTGATTCAACAAGGTGTATGATTGATTCAACAAGGTGTATGATTGATTCAACAAGGTGAATGATTGATTCAACAAGGTGTATGATTGATTCAACAAGGTGTATGTTTGACTCAACGAAGTGTATGATTGATTCAACAAGGTGTATGATTGATTCAACAAGGTGAATGATTGATTCAATAAGGTGTATGATTGATTCAATTAGGTGTATGATGGATTCAACAAGGTGAATGATTGATTCAATAAGGTGTATGATTGATTCAACAATAAATGACCAGCATGGTCAAATAATAATAATCACAGTAGGTATTGAGGGTGTAGCAAGTCAGCACCTCAGCAAGGAGTCATCATGCCAGGTAGTCCTGACGCATGGTCCTAGGGCTTAGGTCCTCCGAGAGAGAGAAAGAAAGAGAGAAGGAGAGAATTAGAGAGAGCATACTTAAATTCACACAGGACACCGGATAAGAGGAGAAGTACTCCAGATATAACAAACTGACCCTAGCCCCCCAACACATAAACTACTGCAGCATAAATACTGGAGGCTGAGACAGGAGGGGTCAGGAGACACTGTGGCCCCACCCGATGATACCCCCGGACAGGGCCAAACAGGAAGGATATAACCCCACCCACTTTGCCAAAGCACAGCCCCCACACCACTAGAGGGATATCTTCAACTACCAACTTACAATCCTGAGACAAGGCCTGAGTATAGCCCACAAAGATCTCCGCCACGGCACAAACCAAGGGGGGGGGGGGGGGCGCCAACCCAGACAGGAAGATCACGTCAGTGACTCAACCCACTCAAGTGACGCACCCCTCCTAGGGACGGCATGAAAGAGCACCAGTAAGCCAGTGACTCAGCCCCTGTAATAGGGTTAGAGGCAGAGAATCCCAGTGGAGAGAGGGGAACCGGCCAGGCAGAGACAGCAAGGGCGATTCGTTGCTCCAGAGCCTTTCCGTTCACCTTCACACTCCTGGGCCAGACTACACTCAATCATATGACCTACTGAAGAGATAAGTCTTCAGTAAAGACTTAAAGGTTGAGACCGAGTCTGCGTCTCTCACATGGGTAGGCAGACCATTCCATAAAAATGGAGATCTATAGCAGAAAGCCCTGCCTCCAGCTGTTTGCTTAGAAATTCTAGGGACAATTAGGAGGCCTACGTCTTGTGACTGTAGCGTACGTGTAGGTATGTACGGCAGGACCAAATCGGAAAGATAGGTCGTAGCAAGCCCATGTAAGGCTTTGTAGGTTAGCAGTAAAACCTTGAAATCAGCCCTTGCCTTAAAAGGAAGCCAGTGTACAGTGTAGGGAAGCTAGCACTGGAGTAATATGATCACATTTTTTGGTTCTAGTCAGGATTCTAGCAGCCGTATTTAGCACTAACTGAAGTTTATTTAGTGCTTTATCCGGGTAGCCGGAAAGTAGAGAATTGCAGTAGTCTAACCTAGAAGTAACAAAAGCATGGATTAATTTTTCTGCATCATTTTTGGACAGAAAATGTCTGATTTTGGCAATGTTACGTAGATGGAAAAAAGTCTTGATATGTTCGTCAAAAGAGAGATCAGGGTCCAGAGTAACGCCGAGGTCCTTCACAGTTTTATTTGAGACGACTTTACAACCATCAAGATTAATTGTCAGATTCAACAGAAGATCTCTTTGTTTCTTGGGACCTAGAACAAGCATCTCTGTTTTGTCCAAGTTTAAAAGTAGAAAGTTTTCCTAGATGGTTAAAGATAGGATTACAGAAGAATCAGCTGCTCCTAGATGGTTAAAGATAGGATTACAGAAGAGTCAGCTGATCCTAGATGGTTAAAGATAGGATTAGAGAAGAGTCAGCTGATCCTAGATGGTTAAAGATAGGATTAGAGAAGAGTCAGCTGATCCTAGATGGTTAAAGATAGGATTAGAGAAGAGTCAGCTGATCCTAGATGGTTAAAGATAGGATTACAGGAAGAGTCAGCTGATCCTAGATGGTTAAAGATAGGATTAGAGAAGAGTCAGCTGATCCTAGATGGTTAAAGATAGGATTAGAGAAGAGTCAGCTGATCCTAGATGGTTAAAGATAGGATTAGAGAAGAGTCAGCTGATCCTAGATGGTTAAAGATAGGATTAGAGAAGAGTCAGCTGATCCTAGATGGTTAAAGATAGGATTAGAGAAGAGTCAGCTGATCCTAGATGGTTATTAGAAGAGTCAGCTGATCCTATGTTACGATAGATTAGAGAGTCAGCTGATCCTAGATGGTTAAAGATAGGATTAGAGAAGAGTCAGCTGATCCTAGATGGTTAAAGATAGGATTACAGAAGAGTCAGCTGATCCTAGATGGTTAAAGATAGGATTAGAGAAGAGTCAGCTGATCCTAGATGGTTAAAGATAGGATTAGAGAAGAGTCAGCTGATCCTAGATGGTTAAAGATAGGATTAGAGAAGAGTCAGCTGATCCTAGATGGTTAAAGATAGGATTAGAGAAGAGTCAGCTGATCCTAGATGGTTAAAGATAGGATTAGAGAAGAGTCAGCTGATCCTAGATGGTTAAAGATAGGATTACAGAAGAGTCAGCTGATCCTAGATGGTTAAAGATAGGATTAGAGAAGAATCATCTGATCCTAGATGGTTAAAGATAGGATTAGAGAAGAGTCAGCTGATCCTAGATCTGAACCTATGGGGATTGTCATTGAGCCACAGGGTAAAGGCAGGGTTGGGGTCAGTCAATTCAGTAAGAGATTTCAATTTAAAATTAAATAATGTAAAAATGTTTTAAATTAATAACTTCTCCTTTTCGTTTTATTGAGAATTGATTGAAAATAAAATGCCTTTTTTAATTAAGGGGTAGAGGTAAACCGCCTTGCTGAGAGAGTAGAGTCTCTCGGGATTAAATAAAAGGAATCAGTCTCCATTCACCAGAGCAGTGTGAATACACTACACTACAGTATTTAGCAAATCTACTATAATCTTGTTACTATTGATGCGCAATGTAACTCTCAATGACCAAACAATGCCTCTACACTTTACTTCATTTGGAATGAATTCAGACACCTAGCAGAGCTTAGCAGTGCAGTGAAACACTTCCAGTCATCAAAACAGATCAAAGTGCAGATAGTTGTTTGTCAACTGATTCAACAAGGTGAATGATTGATTCAATTAGGTGTATGATTGATTCAATTAGCTGTATGATTGATTCAACAAGGTGTATGATTGATTCAATTAGCTGTATGATTGATTCAACAAGGTGTATGATTGATTCAATTAGCTGTATGTTTGATTCAACAAGGTGAATGATTGATTCAATTAGGTGTATGATTGATTCAATTAGCTGTATGATTGATTCAACAAGGTGTATGATTGATTCAATTAGCTGTATGTTTGATTCAACAAGGTGTATGATTGATTCAATTAGGTGTATGTTTGATTCAATAAGGTGTATGATTGATTCAATTAGGTTTATGTTTGATTCAACAAGGTGTATGATTGATTCAACAAGGTGTATGATTGATTCAACAAGGTGTATGATTGATTCAACAAGGTGAATGATTGATTCAACAAGGTGTATGATTGATTCAACAAGGTGTATGTTTGACTCAACGAAGTGTATGATTGATTCAACAAGGTGTATGATTGATTCAACAAGGTGAATGATTGATTCAATAAGGTGTATGATTGATTCAATTAGGTGTATGATGGATTCAACAAGGTGAATGATTGATTCAATAAGGTGTATGATTGATTCAACAATAAATGACCAGCATGGTCAAATAATAATAATCACAGTAGGTATTGAGGGTGTAGCAAGTCAGCACCTCAGCAAGGAGTCATCATGCCAGGTAGTCCTGACGCATGGTCCTAGGGCTTAGGTCCTCCGAGAGAGAGAAAGAAAGAGAGAAGGAGAGAATTAGAGAGAGCATACTTAAATTCACACAGGACACCGGATAAGAGGAGAAGTACTCCAGATATAACAAACTGACCCTAGCCCCCCAACACATAAACTACTGCAGCATAAATACTGGAGGCTGAGACAGGAGGGGTCAGGAGACACTGTGGCCCCACCCGATGATACCCCCGGACAGGGCCAAACAGGAAGGATATAACCCCACCCACTTTGCCAAAGCACAGCCCCCACACCACTAGAGGGATATCTTCAACTACCAACTTACAATCCTGAGACAAGGCCTGAGTATAGCCCACAAAGATCTCCGCCACGGCACAAACCAAGGGGGGGGGGGGGGGGGCGCCAACCCAGACAGGAAGATCACGTCAGTGACTCAACCCACTCAAGTGACGCACCCCTCCTAGGGACGGCATGAAAGAGCACCAGTAAGCCAGTGACTCAGCCCCTGTAATAGGGTTAGAGGCAGAGAATCCCAGTGGAGAGAGGGGAACCGGCCAGGCAGAGACAGCAAGGGCGGTTCGTTGCTCCAGAGCCTTTCCGTTCACCTTCACACTCCTGGGCCAGACTACACTCAATCATATGACCTACTGAAGAGATAAGTCTTCAGTAAAGACTTAAAGGTTGAGACCGAGTCTGCGTCTCTCACATGGGTAGGCAGACCATTCCATAAAAATGGAGATCTATAGCAGAAAGCCCTGCCTCCAGCTGTTTGCTTAGAAATTCTAGGGACAATTAGGAGGCCTACGTCTTGTGACTGTAGCGTACGTGTAGGTATGTACGGCAGGACCAAATCGGAAAGATAGGTCGTAGCAAGCCCATGTAAGGCTTTGTAGGTTAGCAGTAAAACCTTGAAATCAGCCCTTGCCTTAAAAGGAAGCCAGTGTACAGTGTAGGGAAGCTAGCACTGGAGTAATATGATCACATTTTTTGGTTCTAGTCAGGATTCTAGCAGCCGTATTTAGCACTAACTGAAGTTTATTTAGTGCTTTATCCGGGTAGCCGGAAAGTAGAGAATTGCAGTAGTCTAACCTAGAAGTAACAAAAGCATGGATTAATTTTTCTGCATCATTTTTGGACAGAAAATGTCTGATTTTGGCAATGTTACGTAGATGGAAAAAAGTCTTGATATGTTCGTCAAAAGAGAGATCAGGGTCCAGAGTAACGCCGAGGTCCTTCACAGTTTTATTTGAGACGACTTTACAACCATCAAGATTAATTGTCAGATTCAACAGAAGATCTCTTTGTTTCTTGGGACCTAGAACAAGCATCTCTGTTTTGTCCAAGTTTAAAAGTAGAAAGTTTTCCTAGATGGTTAAAGATAGGATTACAGAAGAATCAGCTGCTCCTAGATGGTTAAAGATAGGATTACAGAAGAGTCAGCTGATCCTAGATGGT
This sequence comes from Salvelinus namaycush, assembly GCF_016432855.1. NCBI lineage: Eukaryota > Metazoa > Chordata > Actinopteri > Salmoniformes > Salmonidae > Salvelinus > Salvelinus namaycush. The sequence continues at coordinate 9,186 of NW_024061012.1, forward strand.
TAAAGATAGGATTAGAGAAGAGTCAGCTGATCCTAGATGGTTAAAGATAGGATTAGAGAAGAGTCAGCTGATCCTAGATGGTTAAAGATAGGATTAGAGAAGAGTCAGCTGATCCTAGATGGTTAAAGATAGGATTAGAGAAGAGTCAGCTGATCCTAGATGGTTAAAGATAGGATTAGAGAAGAGTCAGCTGATCCTAGATGGTTAAAGATAGGATTACAGAAGAATCAGCTGCTCCTAGATGGTTAAAGATATGATTACAGAAGAGTCAGCTGATCCTAGATGGTTAAAGATAGGATTAGAGAAGAGTCAGCTGATCCTAGATGGTTAAAGATAGGATTAGAGAAGAGTCAGCTGATCCTAGATGGTTAAAGATAGGATTAGAGAAGAGTCAGCTGATCCTAGATGGTTAAAGATAGGATTAGAGAAGAGTCAGCTGATCCTAGATGGTTAAACATAGGATTCGAGAAGAGTCAGCTGATCCTAGATGGTTAAGGATAGGATTATAGAAGAGTCAGCTGCTCCTAGATGGTTAAAGATAGGATTAGAGAAGAGTCAGCTGATCCTAGATGGTTGAAGATAGGATTAGAGAAGAATCAGCTGATCCTAGATGGTTAAAGATAGGATTAGAGAAGAATCAGCCGATCCTAGATGGTTAAAGATAGGATTACAGAAGAGTCAGCTGATCCTAGATGGTTAAAGATAGGATTAGAGAAGAGTCAGCTGATCCTAGATGGTTAAAGATAGGATTACAGAAGAATCAGCTGCTCCTAGATGGTTAAAGATAGGATTACAGAAGAGTCAGCTGATCCTAGATGGTTAAAGATAGGATTAGAGAAGAGTCAGCTGATCCTAGATGGTTAAAGATAGGATTAGAGAAGAGTCAGCTGATCCTAGATGGTTAAAGATAGGATTAGAGAAGAGTCAGCTGATCCTAGATGGTTAAAGATAGGATTAGAGAAGAGTCAGCTGATCCTAGATGGTTAAACATAGGATTCGAGAAGAGTCAGCTGATCCTAGATGGTTAAGGATAGGATTATAGAAGAGTCAGCTGCTCCTAGATGGTTAAAGATAGGATTAGAGAAGAGTCAGCTGATCCTAGATGGTTGAAGATAGGATTAGAGAAGAATCAGCTGATCCTAGATGGTTAAAGATAGGATTAGAGAAGAATCAGCCGATCCTAGATGGTTAAAGATAGGATTACAGAAGAGTCAGCTGATCCTAGATGGTTAAAGATAGGATTAGAGAAGAGTCAGCTGATCCTAGATGGTTAAAGATAGGATTAGAGAAGAGTCAGCTGATCCTAGATGGTTAAAGATAGGATTAGAGAAGAGTCAGCTGATCCTAAATGGTTAAAGATAGGATTAGAGAAGAGTCAGCTGATCCTAGATGGTTAAGGATAGGATTAGAGAAGAGTCAGCTGCTCCTAGATGGTTAAAGATAGGATTACAGAAGAGTCAGCTGATCCTAGATGGTTAAAGATAGGATTAGAGAAGAGTCAGCTGATCCTAGATGGTTAAAGATAGGATTAGAGAAGAGTCAGCTGATCCTAGATGGTTAAAGATAGGATTACAGAAGAATCAGCTGCTCCTAGATGGTTAAAGATAGGATTAGAGAAGAGTCAGCTGATCCTAGATGGTTAAAGATAGGATTAGAGAAGAGTCAGCTGATCCTAGATGGTTAAAGATAGGATTAGAGAAGAGTCAGCTGATCCTAGATGGTTAAAGATAGGATTAGAGAAGAGTCAGCTGATCCTAGATGGTTAAAGATAGGATTAGAGAAGAGTCAGCTGATCCTAGATGGTTAAACATAGGATTCGAGAAGAGTCAGCTGATCCTAGATGGTTAAGGATAGGATTATAGAAGAGTCAGCTGCTCCTAGATGGTTAAAGATAGGATTAGAGAAGAGTCAGCTGATCCTAGATGGTTAAAGATAGGATTAGAGAAGAGTCAGCTGATCCTAGATGGTTAAAGATAGGATTAGAGAAGAGTCAGCTGATCCTAGATGGTTAAAGATAGGATTACAGAAGATTCAGCTGATCCTAGATGGTTAAAGATAGGATTACAGAAGTCAGCTGATCCTAGATGGTTGAAGATAGGATTAGAGAAGAATCAGCTGATCCTAGATGGTTAAAGATAGGATTAGAGAAGAATCAGCTGATCCTAGATGGTTAAAGATAGGATTACAGAAGAGTCAGCTGATCCTAGATGGTTAAAGATAGGATTAGAGAAGAGTCAGCTGATCCTAGATGGTTAAAGATAGGATTAGAGAAGAGTCAGCTGATCCTAGATGGTTAAAGATAGGATTACAGAAGAGTCAGCTGATCCTAGATGGTTAAAGATAGGATTAGAGAAGAGTCAGCTGGTCCTAGATGGTTAAAGATAGGATTAGAGAAGAGTCAGCTGATCCTAGATGGTTAAAGATAGGATTAGAGAAGAGTCAGCTGATCCTAGATGGTTAAAGATAGGATTAGAGAAGATTCAGCTGATCCTAGATGGTTAAAGATAGGATTAGAGAAGAGTCAGCTGATCCTAGATGGTTAAAGATAGGATTAAAGAAGAGTCAGCTGATCCTAGATGGTTAAAGATAGGATTAGAGAAGAGTCAGCTGATCCTAGATGGTTAAAGATAGGATTAGAGAAGAGTCAGCTGATCCTAGATCTGAACCTATGGGGATTGTCATTGAGCCACAGGGTAAAGGCAGGGTTGGGGTCAGTCAATTCAGTAAGAGATTTCAATTTAAAATTAAATAATGTAAAAATGTTTTAAATTAATAACTTCTCCTTTTCGTTTTATTGAGAATTGATTGAAAATAAAATGCCTTTTTTAATTAAGGGGTAGAGGTAAACCGCCTTGCTGAGAGAGTAGAGTCTCTCGGGATTAAATAAAAGGAATCAGTCTCCATTCACCAGAGCAGTGTGAATACACTACACTACAGTATTTAGCAAATCTACTATAATCTTGTTACTATTGATGCGCAATGTAACTCTCAATGACCAAACAATGCCTCTACACTTTACTTCATTTGGAATGAATTCAGACACCTAGCAGAGTTTAGCAGTGCAGTGAAACACTTCCAGTCATCAAAACAGATCAAAGTGCAGATAGTTGTTTGTCAACTGATTCAACAAGGTGAATGATTGATTCAATTAGGTGTATGATTGATTCAATTAGCTGTATGATTGATTCAACAAGGTGTATGATTGATTCAATTAGCTGTATGATTGATTCAACAAGGTGTATGATTGATTCAATTAGCTGTATGTTTGATTCAACAAGGTGTATGATTGATTCAATTAGGTGTATGTTTGATTCAATAAGGTGTATGATTGATTCAACAAGGTGTATGATTGATTCAATTAGGTTTATGTTTGATTCAACAAGGTGTATGATTGATTCAACAAGGTGTATGATTGATTCAACAAGGTGTATGATTGATTCAACAAGGTGAATGATTGATTCAACAAGGTGTATGATTGATTCAACAAGGTGTATGTTTGACTCAACGAAGTGTATGATTGATTCAACAAGGTGTATGATTGATTCAATAAGGTGAATGATTGATTCAATAAGGTGTATGATTGATTCAATTAGGTGTATGATGGATTCAACAAGGTGAATGATTGATTCAATAAGGTGTATGATTGATTCAACAATAAATGACCAGCATGGTCAAATAATAATAATCACAGTAGGTTTTGAGGGTGTAGCAAGTCAGCACCTCAGCAAGGAGTCATCATGCCAGGTAGTCCTGACGCATGGTCCTAGGGCTTAGGTCCTCCGAGAGAGAGAAAGAAAGAGAGAAGGAGAGAATTAGAGAGAGCATACTTAAATTCACACAGGACACCGGATAAGAGGAGAAGTACTCCAGATATAACAAACTGACCCTAGCCCCCCAACACATAAACTACTGCAGCATAAATACTGGAGGCTGAGACAGGAGGGGTCAGGAGACACTGTGGCCCCACCCGATGATACCCCCGGACAGGGCCAAACAGGAAGGATATAACCCCACCCACTTTGCCAAAGCACAGCCCCCACACCACTAGAGGGATATCTTCAACTACCAACTTACAATCCTGAGACAAGGCCTGAGTATAGCCCACAAAGATCTCCGCCACGGCACAAACCAAGGGGGGGGGGGGGCGCCAACCCAGACAGGAAGATCACGTCAGTGACTCAACCCACTCAAGTGACGCACCCCTCCTAGGGACGGCATGAAAGAGCACCAGTAAGCCAGTGACTCAGCCCCTGTAATAGGGTTAGAGGCAGAGAATCCCAGTGGAGAGAGGGGAACCGGCCAGGCAGAGACAGCAAGGGCGGTTCGTTGCTCCAGAGCCTTTCCGTTCACCTTCACACTCCTGGGCCAGACTACACTCAATCATATGACCTACTGAAGAGATAAGTCTTCAGTAAAGACTTAAAGGTTGAGACCGAGTCTGCGTCTCTCACATGGGTAGGCAGACCATTCCATAAAAATGGAGATCTATAGCAGAAAGCCCTGCCTCCAGCTGTTTGCTTAGAAATTCTAGGGACAATTAGGAGGCCTACGTCTTGTGACTGTAGCGTACGTGTAGGTATGTACGGCAGGACCAAATCGGAAAGATAGGTCGTAGCAAGCCCATGTAAGGCTTTGTAGGTTAGCAGTAAAACCTTGAAATCAGCCCTTGCCTTAAAAGGAAGCCAGTGTACAGTGTAGGGAAGCTAGCACTGGAGTAATATGATCACATTTTTTGGTTCTAGTCAGGATTCTAGCAGCCGTATTTAGCACTAACTGAAGTTTATTTAGTGCTTTATCCGGGTAGCCGGAAAGTAGAGAATTGCAGTAGTCTAACCTAGAAGTAACAAAAGCATGGATTAATTTTTCTGCATCATTTTTGGACAGAAAATGTCTGATTTTGGCAATGTTACGTAGATGGAAAAAAGTCTTGATATGTTCGTCAAAAGAGAGATCAGGGTCCAGAGTAACGCCGAGGTCCTTCACAGTTTTATTTGAGACGACTTTACAACCATCAAGATTAATTGTCAGATTCAACAGAAGATCTCTTTGTTTCTTGGGACCTAGAACAAGCATCTCTGTTTTGTCCAAGTTTAAAAGTAGAAAGTTTTCCTAGATGGTTAAAGATAGGATTACAGAAGAATCAGCTGCTCCTAGATGGTTAAAGATAGGATTACAGAAGAGTCAGCTGATCCTAGATGGTTAAAGATAGGATTAGAGAAGAGTCAGCTGATCCTAGATGGTTAAAGATAGGATTAGAGAAGAGTCAGCTGATCCTAGATGGTTAAAGATAGGATTAGAGAAGAGTCAGCTGATCCTAGATGGTTAAAGATAGGATTAGAGAAGAGTCAGCTGATCCTAGATGGTTAAAGATAGGATTAGAGAAGAGTCAGCTGATCCTAGATGGTTAAAGATAGGATTACAGAAGAATCAGCTGCTCCTAGATGGTTAAAGATAGGATTACAGAAGAGTCAGCTGATCCTAGATGGTTAAAGATAGGATTAGAGAAGAGTCAGCTGATCCTAGATGGTTAAAGATAGGATTAGAGAAGAGTCAGCTGATCCTAGATGGTTAAAGATAGGATTAGAGAAGAGTCAGCTGATCCTAGATGGTTAAAGATAGGATTAGAGAAGAGTCAGCTGATCCTAGATGGTTAAACATAGGATTCGAGAAGAGTCAGCTGATCCTAGATGGTTAAGGATAGGATTATAGAAGAGTCAGCTGCTCCTAGATGGTTAAAGATAGGATTAGAGAAGAGTCAGCTGATCCTAGATGGTTGAAGATAGGATTAGAGAAGAATCAGCTGATCCTAGATGGTTAAAGATAGGATTAGAGAAGAATCAGCCGATCCTAGATGGTTAAAGATAGGATTACAGAAGAGTCAGCTGATCCTAGATGGTTAAAGATAGGATTAGAGAAGAGTCAGCTGATCCTAGATGGTTAAAGATAGGATTAGAGAAGAGTCAGCTGATCCTAGATGGTTAAAGATAGGATTAGAGAAGAGTCAGCTGATCCTAAATGGTTAAAGATAGGATTAGAGAAGAGTCAGCTGATCCTAGATGGTTAAGGATAGGATTAGAGAAGAGTCAGCTGCTCCTAGATGGTTAAAGATAGGATTACAGAAGAGTCAGCTGATCCTAGATGGTTAAAGATAGGATTAGAGAAGAGTCAGCTGATCCTAGATGGTTAAAGATAGGATTAGAGAAGAGTCAGCTGATCCTAGATGGTTAAAGATAGGATTACAGAAGAATCAGCTGCTCCTAGATGGTTAAAGATAGGATTAGAGAAGAGTCAGCTGATCCTAGATGGTTAAAGATAGGATTAGAGAAGAGTCAGCTGATCCTAGATGGTTAAAGATAGGATTAGAGAAGAGTCAGCTGATCCTAGATGGTTAAAGATAGGATTAGAGAAGAGTCAGCTGATCCTAGATGGTTAAAGATAGGATTAGAGAAGAGTCAGCTGATCCTAGATGGTTAAACATAGGATTCGAGAAGAGTCAGCTGATCCTAGATGGTTAAGGATAGGATTATAGAAGAGTCAGCTGCTCCTAGATGGTTAAAGATAGGATTAGAGAAGAGTCAGCTGATCCTAGATGGTTAAAGATAGGATTAGAGAAGAGTCAGCTGATCCTAGATGGTTAAAGATAGGATTAGAGAAGAGTCAGCTGATCCTAGATGGTTAAGATAGGATTACAGAAGATTCAGCTGATCCTAGATGGTTAAAGATAGGATTACAGAAGTCAGCTGATCCTAGATGGTTGAAGATAGGATTAGAGAAGAATCAGCTGATCCTAGATGGTTAAAGATAGGATTAGAGAAGAATCAGCTGATCCTAGATGGTTGAAGATAGGATTACAGAAGAGTCAGCTGATCCTAGATGGTTAAAGATAGGATTAGAGAAGAGTCAGCTGATCCTAGATGGTTAAAGATAGGATTAGAGAAGAGTCAGCTGATCCTAGATGGTTAAAGATAGGATTACAGAAGAGTCAGCTGATCCTAGATGGTTAAAGATAGGATTAGAGAAGAGTCAGCTGGTCCTAGATGGTTAAAGATAGGATTAGAGAAGAGTCAGCTGATCCTAGATGGTTAAAGATAGGATTAGAGAAGAGTCAGCTGATCCTAGATGGTTAAAGATAGGATTAGAGAAGAGTCAGCTGATCCTAGATGGTTAAAGATAGGATTAGAGAAGAGTCAGCTGATCCTAGATGGTTAAAGATAGGATTAAAGAAGAGTCAGCTGATCCTAGATGGTTAAAGATAGGATTAGAGAAGAGTCAGCTGATCCTAGATGGTTAAAGATAGGATTAGAGAAGAGTCAGCTGATCCTAGATCTGAACCTATGGGGATTGTCATTGAGCCACAGGGGTAAAGGCAGGGTTGGGGTCAGTCAATTCAGTAAGAGATTTCAATTTAAAATTAAATAATGTAAAAATGTTTTAAATTAATAACTTCTCCTTTTCGTTTTATTGAGAATTGATTGAAAATAAAATGCCTTTTTTAATTAAGGGGTAGAGGTAAACCGCCTTGCTGAGAGAGTAGAGTCTCTCGGGATTAAATAAAAGGAATCAGTCTCCATTCACCAGAGCAGTGTGAATACACTACACTACAGTATTTAGCAAATCTACTATAATCTTGTTACTATTGATGCGCAATGTAACTCTCAATGACCAAACAATGCCTCTACACTTACTTCATTTGGAATGAATTCAGACACCTAGCAGAGTTTAGCAGTGCAGTGAAACACTTCCAGTCATCAAAACAGATCAAAGTGCAGATAGTTGTTTGTCAACTGATTCAACAAGGTGAATGATTGATTCAATTAGGTGTATGATTGATTCAATTAGCTGTATGATTGATTCAACAAGGTGTATGATTGATTCAATTAGCTGTATGATTGATTCAACAAGGTGTATGATTGATTCAATTAGCTGTATGTTTGATTCAACAAGGTGTATGATTGATTCAATTAGGTGTATGTTTGATTCAATAAGGTGTATGATTGATTCAACAAGGTGTATGATTGATTCAATTAGGTTTATGTTTGATTCAACAAGGTGTATGATTGATTCAACAAGGTGTATGATTGATTCAACAAGGTGTATGATTGATTCAACAAGGTGAATGATTGATTCAACAAGGTGTATGATTGATTCAACAAGGTGTATGATTGATTCAACAAGGTGAATGATTGATTCAATAAGGTGTATGATTGATTCAATTAGGTGTATGATGGATTCAACAAGGTGAATGATTGATTCAATAAGGTGTATGATTGATTCAACAATAAATGACCAGCATGGTCAAATAATAATAATCACAGTAGGTTTTGAGGGTGTAGCAAGTCAGCACCTCAGCAAGGAGTCATCATGCCAGGTAGTCCTGACGCATGGTCCTAGGGCTTAGGTCCTCCGAGAGAGAGAAAGAAAGAGAGAAGGAGAGAATTAGAGAGAGCATACTTAAATTCACACAGGACACCGGATAAGAGGAGAAGTACTCCAGATATAACAAACTGACCCTAGCCCCCCAACACATAAACTACTGCAGCATAAATACTGGAGGCTGAGACAGGAGGGGTCAGGAGACACTGTGGCCCCACCCGATGATACCCCCGGACAGGGCCAAACAGGAAGGATATAACCCCACCACTTTGCCAAAGCACAGCCCCCACACCACTAGAGGGATATCTTCAACTACCAACTTACAATCCTGAGACAAGGCCCTGAGTATAGCCCACAAAGATCTCCGCCACGGCACAAACCAAGGGGGGGGGGGGGCGCCAACC